>NW_019416567.1:337877-383812 GCF_000390285.2 Anoplophora glabripennis
CTTTAAAATAAGCCTTTATAGAAGTACCTACGACTAATAGAAACCGAGATACATTGGTTCAAAGTTGGCTACTTTTTGGATTTTTGGCCAATTTTTGCCCTTTTTTGACGATTTTCGTCTTATAACTTTTTTCTGAGTTAATTTAGGTATATGTAATGCCATATTCAAATGAAAGCTGGTTTCAAGACCTTTAAAATAATGGTGCCTGGTAGAAGTTTGTACAACTAAAATCAATCGAGATATGTCAATTTAACCAACGATACTTTTTCTTTTTATAACATTTTTATTACCTACTTTCGGTATTATTTTGTCTAATAAATTTATTTTTGTGAATGTGAAAGTTAAAATAAGTTTCTAGGTGATTGAATATTATTATTTATTTATTTAAACAACAATTAATCATATTTATCTTGTAAAATTTCGAATTCTTTTAATTATTTTTGTACTTTTAATTAAAAAATTACAATCACAAAAAAATTTTTCAATTTTGTAAATAAGAATTTTTCAAAATTAAAAAATTACCTCAATGTATTTTTACTTGAAAATGCTAGTGTTGAGGATATCACTGCTGCATCTGAATGCATTGTAATAACTATAATGTAGTTAAAAAATTGAGAGCCTAAAAACTTGTCGATATAAATTATTTCAAAAGTATTCAACAAGTGCAAAATTTACCTCATCTCGATTGTCTTCAATGCTTTTCATCAGATTCAAGCAACAATAAATATCGAACAAATTACATTTTCGTTACTAAAAAGATGTCAGGCCTGTGTTCGTGGAAATGGAGGTATTTTTGAGCAACCAAACATAAAAGAGTAGTAATTTGTAGAAAATTGAAAGACGAATCCGAAAATATCATGGTTGTTACCGTAAAGCAGTGATGTCCTATTTTATTTAGAAAAATATGCCACCGATACCCTGTGTCTCCGCCACTGGAGCATGTAAATTTTAGGAAAAGACTTCAGAATTTGGACAATGTTTACATAAATACACGTGCCCAATTTCTAATATAACTGCGCTTACTAAATTATTTAAAAAAATTAAAAATATTCTTTGAAGTTTCAGACCTCGTATTTTTTTAACGAAGCGTCCTATATAAAAACTTTATAGGAAAGACTCCCCTTAAAATTCACCAAAGAATATGATGTTTTATTTTTGGTCACCATTTGTGAATTACCCTGTATAACTTAAGTAAGTTTAGATCCAGTTTAAATAACTTGAAAATGTTTAATCAAATTATTTTAATATTCTTGGTCCACAAAAATCACAGTCATCTAACTTTTATCAACCTTGCTTTCTTCTTCTTTTTGTGTTAATAGATCAAAATTGCCTTTTTTCACTTTTTTATACATAATGTATGGTTAATTAATTCAATGAGCGAATATAGATTACATTTTTTTGTAATACGAAAAATCCAGTTTTAATGTATCTATTTATAAACTAGTTAATATCTATGAATACATATTTATTGCAAACAGTTTGCCACTGGAAATTTTTGTTACGCAAGATCTTTATTATACAGGATGTAACTAAAATACTTGGTTGAAATTTAATAGCGAATTCTATAAAATGTCAAAAAATAACAAATAAATACAGGGTGCTCCTTAATGATATGCGAACATTTAAGGATGTGATTCTACATGAAAAATTAATGATAGTTTCCTTCAAAAACTATCTAAATGTTCCATTGCAAAAATACAGGGTGTTAAAATTTTAGGAAAAAGAAGGAAATTAATTAATATTTTTGAAACCGCTTGAGATATTTCAGTGATATTTAGTACGTAGTGATAGTTGCTAAAGGTGCATGTTTTTCAATACAAACATAATTTTTAGCTCTAACAGTGGTTTGCGTACAAGCACTGACTGATATTTTTAAAGAAAAAAATGGTACACTAATGTTTTTTTTTATTCAAAAAGGGCGCATCGCAGGACAAATACTCAAGAGAGCTCTTATCTTTTGAATTGAACAGGGAATTCAAAAATAATTTTAATTTGGGGAAAAAACATTTTTTTTTAAATATCAGTGTGTTTCCTTTTTTTTTCCTAAAATTTTAACACCCCGTATTTTCGCAACGGAACATTTTTGGACCATAATTTATAAAGCAAACTATCATTAATTTTACATATAAAATCATCCCCTTCTATATTCGCATATCATTAAAGAAACACCCTGTATATGTCCGCAGTCGCTTTACTCAAGAATGGTGTACGATAAAAAGCAATGTAGGTGATGCTTCTGCAAGATTTCACAATATGTCTGCATTTAGCTATAAAATGAATAATCAAAATTTTGTGTAAAAAACGAATTCAGGAAAAATTTTAGAATCATTTCTACAAAAATGTTTTTTTTTTTCGTTTTATGACAAACACTGATGAGGATATGCCTACATGCATCTAATTTTGATGGAAATAGTTTTAAACCTGAGTTACAATATTGCAGCGATCTTCAAACTTTTAGGACTTGCGGAACCCCGACAACATTTTGATTTTTTTGAGGAACTCCCACACCTAAAAAAATTTTCACACATTTTTTACTGATTATTTAATATATTTATAAATATNGTTGAAAGTATATAAAAAATATATTTAGATACATCAAAATCGACATAAGTTTGAATTAAACACAATTTAATACAATTATAATCACAATTTATTTATATTTATACAGGGTGATTCACAAATGGTGACCAAAAATGAAACCTCTTATTCTTTGGTGAATTTCAAGGGGAGTCTTTCCTATAAAGTTTTTATCTATCGTTAAAAAGATACAGGGTGCTAAACTTCAAAAAATATTTTTAATTTCTTTAAATAATTCAAAAACTATTAAGTGAAATAATTTGAAATTGGGCACATGTATTTATGTAAACTATCCAAAATCTGAGGGCTTTTCCTAGAATGTACATGCTCCAGTGGCGGAGCTATAGGGTATCAGTGGAATATTTTTCTAAATAAAATAGTACACCACTGTTTTACGGTAACAACCATGATATTTTCGGATTCGTCTTTCAATTTTCTAAAATTACTACTCTTATGTTTTTCTAATAAAGCCTGATTTTTGAGTAAAACTTAAAAAACGCACTGAGAACACTTCGATATTCGAATATAATGCTTTTAAAAATTACATAGTGGGCTGCGATAGCAACTTTGACATTCTGAGCACTTCGAAAAAGAATAAATATAGGCTATTGACTATGTCAAAAAAAAGAGGGTACAAAAATGATAAAACCGTGGAGTGCTCCCTTTTAAAGGGGTGCGCTTTTGAGAACGAAGTAAAAAAGTGGTATTTTCAGTTTTTTGAGTTTTACTCGAAAACTATGCATTTTTTCACTATAGTTGTCAACAGAAAAGTTGTAGCAAATTGAATTTCCAATCGAAATGAAACCGTTAAAAGGTAGCACTCAAAGGTTTTATCATTTTTTAGGGTCAATTGAACATATTCAACAATAAAATTTCTGTTACGTTGTAGTTCCTTTGTACCCTCTTTTTTTGACATAGTCAATAGCCTATATGAAATATTGGACCTTTTTGAACAAAAATGACAAACTTATCGAAAATGGCTAAATTCAACCATCGATTGGCGAGATATTTAATCATTTTATAAATTAGTATTTCGGATTTAATACTACCAGGAATATTAACGACCAAAAAGGACATTTTTGTTAATAATATTGGCGTGTTATTTTAACGCATGAATACACTTGTAACTTCTATAAAAAATACATTTTCTTACCTATGAAGATATTTGAACATTGCACTACATATTTATTGTGAGTTTAATAGCAACCATTTGAAGAAAAGAACAAAACTAGAAAAACCAAGAATACATAAAACAATAAATAGGTACATAAGTAATCTAAGAGAACAATTCACTAACAATTAAAAAATAAAAGATATCGTAGTTTCCATTTTCTTATAAATATAGTCCAATTCTACGATTAAAATTACAACATACCATTGAAAAAATGTTTTTGTAGTTCTTTACTTCCTCAGCTGCTACAAAAATTCTTTTACAAAGCATTTCCAGACTATTCATAGGGTTGGATTGGAATAAACAATACATTTTAGGCGACCGCGACCCCATAGAAAATAGTCCATGGGTGTGAGGTCCGGTGATCGCGCAGACCATTTGACGGGTGCATCATTCCCTCAACCTCATCTCCCAGGAAAATTTAAATTTAACCATTGCCTAACAGCTAATGTACTATGGACAGAGCTCTGTCGTGCGCGTACCACACGTTTTCACGGACAGCTAGTGGCACCTCTTCAAGCAATATTAGGAGTTGATTAATTGAAAATCTCGGATATTTCGCTGCATCGAGACGCCGAGGAAGAATAAACGGACCAATAAGATAATCTCTTACAATTACATTTAAGCAAAAATTATGCTCGATTTACAAACTTCGGGGTTTTGATCAGAAATACTAATTTATTAAATTAAAAATATCTCCCCAACTGGTGAGTGAATAAGTATAGAGCTTTTTTGTTGAAAAAAAGTCCAATATTTCATATTTTGTTACTAAAAGCTGTATACAAGAACTAAGAAAAAAGTTAATATATATTTAATGCATAACATTGCTTGCAGATAGCGCATGCATGCGACAGCCAAAAATGATTATTATACTTATTTTTCCCACCCTGAAAAAATTACCTGAAACATGTCTGACTCAAACTTTAGAAATTATTAAGGAAAAACCATTTTTTATTTTTCACTTTAATACCCTGTATCTTTTTTATTGTGCGACTGAGGTATGTTATGACTAGAAACGATTTCAATTGCCAGTGTTGCAAGAAACAACTACTCCGCGGGCTATATGCCCCGACCGGCATTGAATTATACTCGCAACACCTAGTGCAACAGCTAGAATTGTTCGTCAGTTTAACCCGCCCGGCACAGACCGGTTTCGGACTTATTAGTCCTCATCAGTGTGTCATAGGTGAGACAATCGACCAACGATCCAGACGTTATGTGGCCGTATCCTCACGACAAATAGGTATCTGGGCATATAGCCCGCTGAGTAGTTGTTTCTCGCAACACTGGCAATTGAAACATTGTGTTTCGCCCTCTATGGGTGGCAGTCGTGCAACAAAGTACCTGGCAATATAGCAGGTCGCTTTCTACTGTAGCCATTTGAATGGCATAGTTGGGAGTCAGCACGACAGATGGAGCCATTTGCGCTCGGTGTACAATGACTAGAAACGATTTAGTATTATTACATATATGTAAAAACAACATTTGCGTTTAATAAATTTTATTCCTTCAAATAACAATTTTCATTTACTTTAGTAAAGGATTACGAACACCACAATTTAATTGCATACCAATCGTACAGCAAAATAAAAAAATGCGTTATTATGAAAAAGCTTAACTATCCTAAACACTTTACTGAGAAACTTAATCTTGCTGTCTCCTCCAGCGGTTCATTTTATGTCTTATGGAATCAAAAGGTGTCTCTCTGGCGGCAGTGGGATACCTAAAAAAAATAATTATCTAATAAATTTCACTGAAACCCATTTACAAAGCACCCATCACCAACGGTAATGATTTTTACTCATAACTTTTTTTTAATTTGATTAGCAAGATGTGACAACATATCCAAACATTTAAGAGGAGACTGTCGAGAGAAATAACTTACACTTCTGAGAGTGTAGCGTACACCGTCCTGCTGGGAACAGTGGGATTTTTCAACATAACTTCTTTCAGTTCCCGCATAAAGACGATTTTTTCCTCGGCGGCAAAGTCGGGAGGATGGTTGTGTGGCTTATTAACTTTAATATCCTGGATCGATCCATCGTACGGAATTACGGCCCTAGCATGACATCCGAGTCTTTTATATTCTAAGCAGCGTAAATATCTGAAAAAAAGGAAAAGTTTTTTGCCAAAATGCAAAAGTAGGAAAGGTGTAATGATTGTTGTTAGCACTTATCTACATAGAACGGGGATAATAGAGAGAAGTAGAAGAGAAAGGAAGGTGAAGGAGATCAGTGCAAATCGGTATCGGTCTCAATGAATATATTTACTTACATCATTGGGGGGTTCCCTTTGGTTATGTTGACGTGGAACACAAATCCGTCGACGATGTACCTTGGCATATTTGGTTTCCGTTTAATTTTTTGCAACAGTTCTTTTGTCTNCAGGTGCTATTGTCGTAAGTTGCAATCGTATTTCATATTCTGCATTAAGCGCATTGCATACTTTGTTTTTGTTGCTATACGTTCTTGGAAAATGATTTTTCGCACAATTGCAAAAGGCATTAATACATTTATTGCCTGGTCAGCAATTTCGGGATATTATAAATCTCTAGCTAAAAATCAAGGGAAAGGCGACGTAACCAATGCGAAGACCGCTGCGTCAGTTTATAAGTTATGTGCCGACTTACTTGCACTTGCATAAATAGATAACGCTCTTATAGTAACTTATAAGCCTGTATATATTATGAAAATAAAAATTTTTAAGAGTATATTTTTTTTAATTTTGTAAATATCGATAATAAAATTTTAAATTTTTGACTGTTGCAGAACCCCCAGAGAGGCTGTGCGGAACCCCAGAGTTCCGGAGAACACAGTTTATGCAGCTTCATAAAAAATATAAAATTATTTGTGTTCTTTATCTCAGAAGGCAATTTATTAAAAACTTTTAAACCTAAATAAAATGGTGAATAACAAGATATTTTGTATTTACAAAAAGAAATGTGAAATTTCTTATTTTGGTCTTGTTAAAATTTTATTTTGGAATTTTGTTCTTCCCAAAGGAAAAATTGTATGTCGATTAAAAAAGAAATATATTTGCAGAAAACATATTGTCATTGCGCCTTCAAAATCTGTCATGTGCATATTTTCAGCAAAACGTGTTAAGTGCAGAATTATTCGATAAAGGACATCAAACCGCATAGTCTGGTTAAAAACAGAAAGAAAGCTCTGTGGGAAGAACTCCCTATTACAACTCTCAGAAATAATTCTGACAAAACCACAATCCCATTATGTACGATTATTTAACTATATTTAGGTACCGTTGCTGGTTGGGGATTCGACGAAAACGGAAAAGTCACGGAAGAATTGACCAAAGCGCAGATGCCGGTGGTTTCCCAGGAGACTTGTATATATTCCTTCCCCGACTTTTACTCGAGGTTTACTTCTGAATTCACATTTTGTGCCGGATTTAAAAATGGTAAGTGTTAAAATACACAAAGATAAATATCGTGATATCCGAGGACACAACAATTTAATTTTTACAAATTTTGGTAAAATATTTGTTTCAACATATTCCATAGGTACGTCGGTGTGCAATGGTGATTCCGGAGGAGGCCTAGTGTTCCCTAAGCCAGGGACAAACGCAAACAACCCGGTTTGGGTCCTCAGGGGAATGGTTTCTATAAGCGTGGCATTACAAAATCAATTTAAGTGCGATGCTATGCATTACGTTGTGTTTACAGACGTAGCTAAATACTTGGATTGGATTAAAGGAGCCTTAACGATGTGATAACTTTTGTGTTATATTAATAGTGGACATTTCATATAGTAAAGTTTATTGTATCGATTCTGCTACTGAAATTTTGTAAAAATAATCGTTTAAGGAAAAAACTATGTACTTTCAGTTACAATTTTTTGATTAAGGACATATGATGCTCAGTATTAATATTTTCCTGTACTAAAATTTTATTATATAAATTTTTTATATTTTGTACAATTTAAAGAAAAAAAATTGTGTTTAACTGATTTCTAAATATTTTTATTGATAATACTAGACATATTTAACTACTAAAGTTGATTCCCACTGCTAAAGGTTCGAAAAATACGATTGAAAGTAATATTTGAAAAAACTATTCAAACTTCCCATAAAATCTTGGTTTACATTTAAGTCTCAAACAGAAGTATATAAAACAAAATTTTGTACTTATCTCAGTCTTTATTCCTAGGATCTGGTTCATTTCTACAAATCACGGATATCCTTCTATCTTTTAATACTTTTCCACCCTTAAACACACTGTGTTCATTACTTAAAATTTCGTGTGTATAATCGAACCGCGCAGTGTCCTTCATTATATACAAAGACCTGCGTTTTAACCAAACATCTGCATAAAGGTGCTTATTTTTGTCGTGTACAAGTCTCATCACACTGTCAGTTAATAAACTCAGACCTGCAATGGTGTCCCCACAGAACTAAAAGACACGGACTTTAGATATTAAAAATGCGCATTACTGCGTTTACTTACCCGGACTGCATCAATGTGTGGCTTGATATACCCTTTTTGGTCTAAATCTAATATATGTACAAACTTCAGTTGGGCTACATTCGGTGGAAATGCGATACTTCTTACTCTGTTTAGCGTTTTAGTGTTGGCTTCATTCCAATTCAAACGTTCTGTTTCTCGATAACCATGTATTGCCTGAAACGAGCGATTAAATATTTCCCAAAATGCTAGTTATAAAGACTTACGTCATCCCAGTGGTCAAACTCATAACGCATACGTTTTAAGTAAGGTTCTATTTCGTCTAAGATAGATTTTTCTTCATCTTCGCTTAAAAAGTCATTATGAACAGTCATGCTATTGACAAGGCTCTTTGCCAAGTCAGTATTATCTGTAAATTCCTTACATAGCTGAAAATAGGGAGGGCAATGGTCTTGCTCTAAAAAAAATCTAATTAACATAAGGATTATTGTTTGTGAGTACAAACCTGATTGTATGGGTTTAATTTGGGATAGAAATCGCAAATTTTTAGCAGAAATAAGGCCCCTTTTTAGCAATGCTATCACTATCATAGTTAGTCAACAATACCTTCTATCCCCAACTATTCAACCTGTCAAATACAGGTTATATTTTTAATCATTTCAATTGTTATTAATAAATTATTTCGATTGGTTATGTGTAAACAGCTGATCGTTGACAGTTTGACAGCAATTGGTAAATCAACAACGCAATACAGTAGAACTACTATTGAGTTTATGTAATCAATGGAACTACTCTTACCAGTGGTGTACCATCATTAATTCCTCATGGACATACGTTTATAAAGATTATTCCAGGTCCAAAATACTAGGAATAGGATAGGCATCGACTCATTTTCAACACATAGATTGTGAGGGAATACGATTCCTTTGGGTGTTATTTTAGAGGGCTCCAAAAGTTATTCAATAATAAACGAGATGTTGAATTTGGTACAAAAATACATCTGCATTGCTATATCCACTTTGAATTTCCTTTTGTTGAAAGATTCTTTTTAAAATAATGTCAGTGAATCTTCCTATGGATTAAATATTTATTGTCGTTATAAATTTTATTTTTTTACTGCATATTTCACATTCTTACAATTTTAGCATTTATAACCTGACGGGACAATAACCAAAGATAGAAATAAGTAATGTAATGCAGAATAGAAAAAACCATTTTAACAAATTAAAAAGTAGTAAAAATTGTGATTTGATTTATTTGACTTATTGCCTATTATTTTGGAATTAGAGTGGACATTTTCGAATATTTCCAACGCTGTGGAATTTTTTTTTGCTAGATTGCAGTTGGTAGAAAATAAAACAAGAGATTACAAATAAACTCAAATGACTTTATTTGTGAAAAAAAAAAAACATTTATGTAACATTTGTAACTGCTGCTTCAATAAATTTTGACAAAGCTTTCCGAAAATTAATTGAAATAACATGAGACAAAATAATCCAAAAACCGACTGTCGTTAGATTATTTTGCGAGTTTTAGAAAATAGTGATGAAAATCAAATTATAATAGCTAGAAAATCAGTTTTCTCGCTCCAATATCGATCAAATTTTCAACTTGTGAATGGTACTTAGATCAACTAAGTAAAAAAAAAAATACATTTCGAGGTGCCAGATAGGTCTTCATCGATAATTAATAAAAAATAAATGTTAAGGCACCTTAGTATCTACGAAGCACCTCCTTGCCTGTCGTTCAAAAAACGTAAACGAGGCATTATAATAGTGGTGCCGCAATTTTTATTTCAATAAAAAAAAATTGAAAATTCAGTTAAGCCCAGCTCTGACTGACTTTTCAGCACAATGATTTGCTTTCAATTGAATAACTATACCTCAAAAAAAAAATATGTATGTTAAAAAATATGGAATGGAGTCTTTCACTGCCAAATCATATTACCGCTGATAACTTTTTTAAAATTACTTCTACAAAATTCGGCCAGTGGAAAAAAACAAGGCCAATTAATTTTTTTTTAGGTGCAAGTGGGAAGCCGGTTTCCGTATACAATTCTTGCGTACCTTAATAATACTTCACTCAACATTTTGCATATTGACTGTCTAGGAAGAATGCAGCTAGAAAAATCGTACACGAAAACTACCAATCTCCCACCTGCCTAACAACTGAAGTGGCCTAAATATTTGGGGGAACCTTTTTCTATCTTTAGAAAATAACAATTAACAAAATTAAAAGAATATAACAAAAAAAAATAACAAATTTTGGAAAGGGGTGTTACAAACAGTGGGCAAAGGCCGATGGTCGACGTCGCAGAATTTTCACAATTAAGCTACCTCAGATCTACTTTGAGTAATGTTGTACGTTAAAATTAAGGCGCGATTACTCGTTTTAAATATTTCGCTTCCCGATTTCGTAGAAAATCTAACTTTGATATTTAAAAACGGCAATGAACAAAAGTAAATGTAATGACAAGTATCTTACGATATTCGTGTTTATTTAAAAAAAAATTGTAATCAATTTCAATCGCAATATTTTAAATTAATATTTTCTTTGCTAGAAATATACAGGGAAGAATTATATACAATACCTTTAATTTATATAAAATCAATCAATAAATTTACTAACGCATATTTTTTGCGAGTTATTCAAATATGATGCAGTGTTTTTACGAAAAATAAGAACATTTTTCAGGGCCGAAGCAACTTAATAGTAAAAATATGATATAAGTATAACTTGTCTCCCTTTTTATGGAGCCACTCTTATATCTCGGTTATTTTAAATTCAAACATTTTGACTTTTTGTTATAAAATAATTACCTGCCAAGCAATGTAACTTCTGGTATTACCACATTTGATTTTGGCCATAGGCGTCGGGTTCTAAATTAAAAATTTGGCGGACTTTTAAAAAATATAAGCGTTTTTTTTATATTAAAGTTATAGAAACCAAATTAAAAAAAATTCTTTAAATGTGCTCAAGATATGAATAACCAAATGTTTAGTTTCTTTAATTTAGTATAACCGTTATAGATATGGTACATAAGCTTTTCCTTTTACTTTTTGTTTCATCAAATCTCATCAAATTCTTGAAGACTTTTTTCTAACTTTTAAAAAGATCAGTGTCGGAACATATATTTCTTAATATATTCACATTATTAAAAATATTTTCATTAAGAAACAAACTTACAACATTAAATAACTAATATCTCCATTTCTGCAACACTATTAAAAAAGGACAAACTTCGTATTAGGGAGGACTTAGAAAATAAAATAACGCAGTGTGTAAAAAGTGGTGAAGGGTTTGAAGAATGCATAAAAAAGGACGTTGAATAGCTGATATAGAGAGAATTATTTAACGTTGTTATATTATTTTCTTTGTTCTTCTATCACGTATTTTTGTTATGAATATTTTCAATAAGTGTGAAAATGTTAGGGGCAGTTTCCATGCTAAATTTTTATTACCAACTAGATAAAAAAAAAATTACCTACTCCAGAATTGCAGTTTTATAAAAAAAAACAAAAAGCAAAAGGAAAAGTTTATTTAAGTTCAATAGTATAGAACTTAACAGTTACACAAAAATAAAAAAATGTTGGGAACCGTATCTCGAGTACTTTTAAAGACATTTTGTTCAAATTTGGTAGAGAGGCATTCTAGGGACGATAAATTAGAATTATATTGACTTTTGGATAAAAAAAATCACTGATATATCTTATTAAAAAAGTTACGTCAGAACCACCGCTTTGGAGTTAATCACTTCATGGTAAAACCTGAAAACATTTCAATTTCAGGTAAAAAAGACACAAGGATGGCTCCACGAAAAAAATATATGTACAAAAGACGCATAAGCTGCATCACACCTTAACTCCAAGTAGAACAATATCTACACAAATAAATAACAAAAAATAAAAATAAAAATAAAAAATCTGCAACGCCAACGCTCCGCCTCCCTTCTTTTTATGTAAAAAGGAAACAAAAAGACCAAGAGGGGCGAAAACAGGATTATTAAAATTTACCTAACAAAACGGCCGGGCTTACCGCTAAGGATTGGGCCCGTGGTGGTTACCTTGTCCGGGATGTTGGTGCATCAGCACCGGCATGGGGTGCTGTGGGGGTGGGGGCGCCTGCTGCAGATACTGCATGCTCTGCATCATGTGCGGCTGGGCCGGGATTAAGGGGTACATGAGGGGGAACTGCGGGTGACCCTGCGGCGGCGGGGCGGCCTGGCAGGGCTGCGGCGGTGCCTGGGGTCCCTGCGCCGGGTTGTATTGCGGTGGTTGAGCGGGAGAGGGGGTCTGTGATTGATGGGGGTTAGGCGGTAGGTATTGTATTTGGGGGGAGGTGTCGTACATGCGGACCGCTGCCGGCATGGGCTGGTAGGCCTGGTTCATGCTAGGCGGGTAGATGAATTGCTGTAGGGGGGCTGGCGCCAGCAGGGGCTGGCCGGTGGCGGCGGCGACTTGCATCTGCGAGGCCATGTCGGTGCGCATCTGGCTCATTGGTACTGCGGAATTAATAGTTACAGGTTTTTAATAAATTTAATTTTTTAATTTATTCGCTAATTATTACTGGCGTTCCTTTAACCCTTTCGCTACGGCTACAATATAATTTTTTCTGCTTTAAAAATAGTATTGGGTTATATATGTCCCAAGGAAATTTTAAAAAACACTGCAAGCATACCAATGCATTATAAATCCCTATTCAAACTGTCCCAACCGTGCTGCTAGTACCAGGTATATATTCGCGTACACAACAGTCCACCTTATTAACACCAGTCTTAGTTAACTTCAAAATTTATTTAAAAAAATTATTATTAAAATTTAAAAATGTGGCATGCTAAAAAGATAATATTGAATAAAATTGTTCTGAGGGTCTATAAAAGTATTATAGTTATACAAAAAAACGTATTTTCAAAAAAAATTTACCGTATTTTTGAAACCTAAAATGCCTTGGGACATATATGCCCTTTAGTGGCGAAAGGGTTAAACATTTTCACTCTATACAGGGCGATTCACAACTTATCCAAAAAAATTTGGGGATGCGATGCGAGAAATGGAGTCAATATCGTAAAAAATTTTTTTGTAAAATCCTTAGTTTCCGAGAAAAAAATTATTGAAGTTATAGTACATTCAACCATTACATGGCTGGACAACTCTAGCGTCATTCGTAATATGCGTATAGAGCCACATGGCCTCAGCAACTCCGAATACTGAAATCCGATTTTACAATTGTAATCATTGCGATAGTGTTTACTGTGGTGGTGTTTACAATAGTTTTTTAATAGTTAGGGTCAAAAATGGCTTGCATGTATAGCAACTCGGAGTTGAAGCATATCGTTTTAATTTATGGTGAAGCAAGACAACATTTGTATTATGGTGAAGCATTTGTGTTATGGTGAAGCAAGACAATATTTGTGTTTACACGTCAGTGGATAAAAGTTTGAACAGTTGTTGTAACATCAGGTATGTCAAATTATTTTATTATTTAAAATGAACAGTTGTTGTAACATCAGGTATGTCAAATTATTTTATTATTTAAAACCACAAATTAATTTTATTAATTAATAATAACAAAAATGGCAAAAGCAGTTGAATTTGCTGACATAAAATAGGTGCTATAAAATTCTATTTATTTCTTTACTTGTGAAAGTTTTCGTACGTTTTTATCACACTTTGCCGCCATGCCGGTTGCATTGTGCGACGTCAGGTTTTACAGTGGACCAGTTTCCAGTACCGTGCAGTTGTATTTTTAAATCATTTTCGAACTGCCCGTTTTGATATTTTCTTTACAAAATTGTATTTGTAAGAGTCCCCTGTACCTCCAAAATTTTTTTTTGGATAAGTTCTGAATCACCCTGTATAACTTAAGTCGTAAAACCTTCATAAATGATTACAAGCCACGTGACCACCGAGCTTAGGCAACCCAACATTCCACAACTGGTACTGTCAACTAAAAAACTAAAAATCCCAAAATCTTAGCATCATCAATATTAATAATTCGTTTACAATGAACAATGACAAACCATTGTGTCTATGCTCGAGACAATGCAATCGCTGATTCGTTGAATTGTAATCATTTCTGAAGACTGTATAAGCTATATATCTGTTCATAAAGTAACGTTTACGTTAAAAATAAAAAATGTTTTGAAAAAATGCTCGAAATATGACAATTTTTATTTACAATAATAGTTTTGTATATGTAGGTCATTTTTATGTGCCTAAAAAGATTTATCAAAGCAATCTCAAAATTAAAATATTGTATATTGTGACAAAAAATTTACACGTACTATTCAAGGTTCCGTTTTAGTAAGAAATAATTCAAAAAATACATTTTTATCGATATGCTTATTTTGTTCAAGAAACTTTTCGTTCCATCAAATATCTCTTGTTTCAAAGAAATCTAACGAAATACAGTTTTAGTTTTCATCTAAAAAATGCAATATTTTTTGGTGACTAGATACATTCTGCTGAACTTCATATCGAACAAGGCAATGATTATAAAATAATTCAAACATCACCTTCAATTGATGTGCAAATGAGGTAACAACACCAGAAAACATAAAAAAATCCTCAAAATTGTGTTGGACAACTGTAAAATGAAGTTGCAGGAGACAGTATACACTGCGTTTTAATATCTTTAAAATGCAACTTATTTTACGGTTGTCCGACACGATTTCGAGGATTTTTCTGATGTTTTTTGATGTTGTCACCTCATTTGGACATACTGAGCGTTCAGCATCAACGATGTCTGTGTGGCCCTATTTAAACTCAGTAAACCACCGACAAACGGTTGTTTTCGACTGAGCAGGTTCCTTATAACACTTTTCAAGCCATTACTGAGCTCAAACGGTATTTTTGCCCATCATCACACGAAATTCAGTTTGTCCATTGTTTTGAAAATGTCAAAAGTAGCATCACTAAAACTTCAATATCTCGATAAGTAATGGTCGAAATGTCACTAAACTTTGATGCGTTTGCTTTAATTAGTGGCGCTATCGATGGGTTAGTTAGTCCGGGACTTTTTGACCGATGTGTTATTTATCAATTTGCATTCTATGAATGAAAATACATACTTTCCCTGCACAGGGATCCAGATCGCGTTATAAGAACAAGTAGTGAAACTCATAAATGGAAATGTCACTTACTTCGTTTGATTCTGCTGCCCTGCGGCGGTGCCTGGTACTGCGGCTGGCTCGTCATCACATGGTACATCATGACGGGCATCTGCGGTTGTACTCCGGGACCGTTCATTGTAGTCGGGATGTAGGGGCTATGACTCGGGGTCTGAGGAGTGTGCGGTCTACTAGCAGAGGGTGTACTTGGTGATCTGACGCAAAAATGTAACAAAATGTAGTTTTCATTTTTGTTGAAAAAAAAAAAAAAATTATTTACCTAGGTTGGAAAGGTTTAGCTGCTGGATTCAAAACAAACTCCTTAGCGTTTGGATTTAGGGTCGACTTCTTTACAGCGTGTGTCACTTTTTCGATATTTTCTTGCTGGGGCGATATCGACTGTTGGGGTTGTGGGGGTGATGCCTGTTGAGGGGGTTTATTTGATGGGGGTATTGGTGGTTGAACTTGTGGAACCTTAAATGGAAAAATACCTTTGTTTACTGTTTGCAATTATTTATTTGTGTCATAGATTTAGTTTCTTCTGTATATTTTTAAAGGGAAGTGGTCATTTTTATATCATTTCGGAAAAGCTCTTTGGAAGAATCTTTTAATGAATTAATGAATCATAGACTTTTTCCTTCAGAATGTTTTTGTACCTAGTAATGAGAAATAAAAGAAAGAGGTAGTATCGCAGAACGACATTTTTAATGAAAAAAAGCACTAAACTGGTAAATAGTTTATTTTTACATTATGTCAATTTTGGAATTTGTTCTTAATTTATTCATAGAATATTATTGAGAAACTACAACTGTTATTACTCCGATAATAAATGACATCCATGGCCTGGCTTTTTCATTCCAAAGCAGTGGCGGCTTGTCAGGTCACCGCTTCACCTAAAATTTCCGTTTGGTTGTGCAATTTAAAATTATTTTTAATTTTATATAAATTTTATAATTTAGGTATAATTCTATATTGAAAATGTATTGTGTTTGTTTGCTAAATACGCAGAAATAAAAAGAATAGTTGCGAGGTGAACGCCTTCTTAAAAAACATTGCCTTCGTTGAGCGCGAACATCAACCTCGAGCCATACAACGTATAGTATACGCAAGTGACTCAGATTGAAATCAGTCTGTGTTCTGCTTCTCTTTGTAGCCTTGTTTACGGCGGTTATTATGGCAACAAGGCGGCCAACACCCAACACGTGAGTAAACTATGGCATGGGGGAACGAGTGACGCAGAAATTGAAGCAGCATCGCCCATCACCTGCCTTTAACAGTTTATACGATATGTGTCGCCCAGTACACGATTACAACCGTTCTTTGTTAGTATTTGTTTTGTATAATAATTGTAGAAATGTTTCCTATGTATGATCCAGTATGTATTTTATTAGAAACCCCATTTTCCAGATGGAGTATTGAGGACAAAAAGGATTTTTTAAATTGAGAGAGACCCGTGCCTTATTCTCTCGATATAGAAAAAAAGGGTAAGTCAAAAGATAATGTGTACGTTCGAAATAAATGGTATTTGGAGTATAAGTGGTTGCGTGGAAGTATTCATTTAAAAAAACTTTTCTGTATGCTATGTTTAATTGTGGATGTAAAGTCGGGCGTGTGGAATAAGAAGGGATTTAACAATTTTGAGAAAGTCACGTGAGGTTGTCGTAACCACAAAGGTTCTTTGGAACATACATGTACGGTGTGCGTTAATGTTCGCAGAAGTCTACAATCCGAACTAATATTTCTATTTTATATAAAATCTAAATGAAAATCCTTCTAGTGTACGTCAGTTTTTCGGTAATATTGCAAATGCAACTAAAAATTTCCAGATTAATTTAAAGTCGTTTGACGTTGAAAATTTTTCTTTTTAGTTAATCAATGAATACGCTTCACCTATCCTCAATGTCACAAACCGCCACTGCTCCAAAGTATTAAAACAGTCAATTGCGGATAAAAGGTGGCTAGAATTAACATTTATTAAAATCCTAAAGGATTCAGATGTTAATTTTTAAATATCAACAACTTTTGAAGGAAAAGTACAATATACACAATTCGTACGATATTTGTTGAGATAGACTTCCAAGAATCGTACTTTGATAGGTTGCCTTGCCTGTAGGTATTGAGTAACGTCATATAAGACATGAAAAACTTTGTACGTTATATCTCATCCACTCTCAAAACATGACTGGATAGACATAAAAAAAGAGCTAAATTGTTTGTCGGATGTCTCTCCTATGACCTATGAGAAATAATAAATTTGAAATCAGTTTGTTGTATCAGTTTTAAAAAAAAAATACCAATTAAAAACAAAAATTTCCAAGCATTTTTCAAAAAAAGAATTTTTACTGAATTTATGCGTTATATTATGGATATTTTTGTATTCATGATACATAATCATATAATTCTTTAAAATTTAAAAGATATTATATTATTTTATATTAAATTTTATTTCATGGTATTTATAGACACGTTAATTACAAGTAAAATTGACATAACATTATTTCAGACAAGTTGCAAATGTTATTAGTAAGTTCAAAGTAACTTTGATACATACTTGAAACGTAATTTAAAAAAAACTCAAGGTCATTTATCGTTACAGCTGTGTTACAGCAAAAAATGCAGAAAAATCAATGTAATTTCAAAGCTAGATACATTAAACGCCACTAAAGTTATAAATAAAAATGATACGTTACTGGAACCTGGAATATTCAACTCATTGTTAGTATTTATATTTCCGAAAGGAGACGATTTGATATTTGACAACCGTTGTGTTATTTTTAACACACACCGACATTTTAATAAAAACTGGTATTGGTATTTTTAATTGTTCGATTAAGTGGTAGCAATTTTAAACTATTTAATGTTATGGGAAATACAAAATTTACTGATATTTACTCCTCGTATATTGTATAATCGTAATTACATAAAAAAATCATTTCACTCTCATCTCGATTACCTAACCCACCTGTTCGATGACTGGCGGAGGCCCCTGCACCTGCTGCTGCTCGTTTGGCCCGGACACCAGCTTGAAATCCTGCGAGAAAGCGTGCAGATCCTTGACGGTATCATCCCTGTGCCTCGGGGGGTGATTAGAAACGTTCACCATTTCCTGACTCTTGATATCGTGCTGGTACTGCTGCTGGTTCTGATTGTAAGCGTTTCGCTGCTGACGTTGAGGCATGGGCTTGGCCTCCCCGTTCATCTGAGGCTTGGAGGCGTGTGGCTGCTGCTGAATCGGAGGAGCCTGTCGGACCTGGACAGCCGGCTGGTATTGGTGGGGAGGCGTATGGGAGTGGGGCCGGCCATGGTTCGGCATGGCGTTCTGTTGCGGCTGTTGCTGCATGGGCATCTGGGGGGGATGCATGTTGGCGTTGTGGATGTGCTGTTGGTTGTGGGGCGCTGAAAGATCAAGCGTATCATCGCACAGACATCGACAGATTTTTAAATAATGCGACAATGGAATATCTTCCCCAAAAGGCGCAGTTAGAAAATCCTTTACAATTTTTTACTTATAAAGATGTAATAAAAACGATGAAATGTTGAAAAAGCGGAAGCCATTTTTTGTTGTTATTTTTTAATAGAGACAAGACCAAAAAGGGAGAAAAAATTGAAGCCCATAAACATTACCAATGGAATTTCTCGTGCTGAATCACTGAAAATGTTAGGAAAGATATACAGTAATTCAGATTTATCAAAAGCTCAAGATGGGAATAAAAAAAAACAAAACATACCACAGAAATTGTACAACCCCCAAATCCAAAGCCTGTGCGTAAGGGGACTACACTTGAAAAAACGCGGACAAACACCCATTTTCAATTGATATTGCTAGTGCCGACGCCAGGGATTGAACCCGGATCAGAATAGGAAGCCTGGCTGAGAAATGCTTGCCACTGCACTCTCGACCGACTACTTTACCGTGGCGAATGGCAGAGCTGGGTAATTACTTGTAATTTAAAAATAGTTACAATTACAAATTACTTTTTAAAAAAAGGAACTAATTACAATTACAAAGTATATTCTTTAAAAAAGGAATTATATTAATTTAATTACAGTTACATGGAAAATGGATTTAGCAATTACTTTTCTAATTACTTTTCTAATTACTTTTATGATAAAGTAAATTATAGTGACCAAACAGAGAAAAAGGAAAAAGTTAAGTTAAAAATTTAAATTAAAAGTGTTGTGTAATATTGCGTTTTATTATTTATTAGAATTGATACTAAAATGAAAAGATTATTCTTATTCATTTTCTNGCCCACCTACGAAGGCTGTCCAGGCCTACACGAGATGAGGCAGGATAAAGAGGGATAATCCCCCTCGATCCCAAATCATTGAGGCCAATTTCTAGCCATAGAATAATGGCGTAATTCAGACTTTACATTCATGCAGTACATCATAACGGGTGACGAGATATGGATTTACGAGTTTGACATGCAAACAAGTCAACAATCTTCCGAATGGCGCTTTTCTAATGAGCCGAAACTAAAAAATAAAACATGTCAAAGTCGATCTAAAATTAAAGTTATATTGACTGTTTTCTTCGACTACCATTGTGTTGTCTACACAGAATTCCTTCCGGACGGAGAACCAGTCAACAAAGAATATTATCTGGGCATTATATATCTGGTATCTTATATTATATCTGGTTTGGGAGAGAGAGTATCCGTCCCAAAAGACCACATTTATGGAAAGATAATTCTTGAATTTTGCACTACGATAATGCACCATCACACAAAGCGATAATTGTGAATGAATTTTTAACAACAAATGTCAACGAATGTCATCGAGCACCCACAGTAATCGCTGGGTACGGCCCCTGCTGACTTTTTCTTCTTACCCAAACTCAAATAACCCCTTCGGGGAACACATTCGAGTCGATAGAAGTCATAAAAAGAAAATTGTTGAAGGAGTTGAGGTCCATACCGGAATATGAGTTTAAAAAGTGCTTTGACGAGTGGGTTGTTCGTTGGAAAAAGTGTATTGCTTCAAATTGAGCATATTTTGAGACAATAAATTTTGATGATTAATTGAATATATTGTGTTTTATTGACAAATTCCTGATATTTTTTGACAGAATATACATTTAGAATTTGTAAAAACAAGAAATTCATACAAAATGAACAAACAATTTTGCTGCACATAATTATATCAACAATGAAGTCAAATAATCATTACAATTCCACAACAGTGTTGATTTTTTTATCTAGAAGGTATTTATAACCGATGATTAGCTCCGATGACAATTTCGTTTGCCGAAAGCATGCATCTATAACTCGTATCAGTAAAATTTTACACACTTTGAAAACTATTTTTACTTTTTTTCTTTTTGGTAATAACAAATGTGTACTCAAGGGTACAGGTATACACAAGGTGTCCCGATTTACAGGTGTACAAAGCATTAATAAGTAAAAAAAAAACAAAATTCAGATATTTCATATTAAATAGGTCCTAAAAAGGCACATTCTTCGGAAAGTATTCCTCAAAAGTGCCTGCTATAATTTGTTTCTGGGGCAAATTTAAGAAGAATTGTATTAGTGATTGGAAATATTCGAAAAATATTGACAACTAATTTTTCTACTTTCCTTTAAATGCCTTCCCCTGACTTTATTTTCAGTACACTCCACAAAGGACGTTAAACAATCTATATATAAAATATATTTGCACACGGACTTTGTAGATGGAAAAGTTAACTCGTACATATTGAGTTGACAGTAAATCCAAATGAGTTACATTATATTTAATATAGCAAAGTACAAAAGTATTTAAACATATTTCCTTTCAGTAAAATTAAAAATTTACTAAAACATTGGCGCTTTTGAAAAAAAAAATTATCTGATCCACCCGTGATTTCAATCAACATCTTTCGGATTGCTAGGCGAGTGCTTACAAACTGATCTATGATAGCTCTACGGTGGGCAGTGCCTATTTAAACGTTAGGGTTACCGCAGATGTAAATAAAAATCTTGAAATTTTCAAATTAAATTTTCTCATTGCAATATTGTTCTGAAAGGATCAGAGCCAGTGTCGAAGAATAAAATACGGTAGCCCTGATGGCCCGGGAAACGCATTCAGGTACAAAATTTGTTTCCTTGTCAATTTTAGTCTAAACAAAGTCCATATTGCTGGTTGAGAAAATCATTGATTTTTGGTAAAAAGCAATAAAGAGGAGTATTTAATATATACATATTTTGAAAGAAATAGTAGATCATTCATGTATAATTGCAAATTGCTCCCAATCTTCGATATTAATTCAGAAAAAATATGAAAAACAAAAAAAAAGAACCAAAATTACTAGGAATTGTTACACATATACACATTTGGAAATAAATATATTTTATAAAAACTAGTACAGACATTGTAAGGGGTAACAATATGGTATGTTTTCATATTAAAAAAATTACCAAATTATATTTTTTTAAAATGAGCCTCAAAAAAATCGTAGCAGTCCCAAATATGTGCCTATTTAAGATAAATTTAAAAAAATAAAATAGTTTGAGATACCTATAAATCAGAACACTCTATACATATAAAGGCTAAAGAAATGCTAATAAATGTAATATAAGTACCTTGCTGAACGTGTACACTGTTCTGATGCGGAGAGGGATGCATGGGGTAGTTAACGGGAGGCCTAGTTTCTTTTGGGGAGGGTGTATTTTGACTACTACTGCTCTGACTAGGTGGCGGCGTACTTCTAACTAGTTTTCCATTGTTCTGACTCTTTCTTTTCGCTGGAGGTATATATTTTCCTACAAAAATGAAGCACGTGGTATATAATATATTAACAAAATGCAAGAACCAGTAGCTCAAATGAACAAGTACAAGTAGTTCAAATGAATAGAATGCAGTACAAAAACGATCAACAATTTTCTAATACTTTACCGTTGGCGTTAGAATCCTGATGAGGTCGGACGACCGCCGCGTAGGCAGCCTCCTCGTCGCCGTTCTCCAGCTCCAGCCTCGCCTTGTGCGTGGGCTGGTTCTCTATCTCGCTGGCGATCAGATTAGCTTTGGCCTCTGCCTCTTTGTAATCGGCAGTGTCGCTTTGCTGGAGCGGCACCGTGTAGCCCCTCAGGGATTGGTCGAACGTGCTTTGTACCCCGTACTCCTGTTCATTTTTCTTGAACATGTCGTTGGCGTCCCACCCATTGGCGGCATCCAATTCTAAGGGCATGTCGGCGCCGTTCACGCCCGAGTCCCATGGTTCCAGTTCCCTCTCCTCCAGCTTAGCGGTACCTAAAGTAAGTGTCAATTTAGTTATTTGATATTGACGATGGTTTCTTTTATGTACGTACCGTTGAGTCGTGCAGATATGGCAGTATCGGTTTGAAACGTATCACGAGTGGGGTAATCTAGATCTACGTCTTTCGCCACCATTGTTAGAATATCATTAGGCTTAAAAATGAGCTTCTCTACGCATGTCTCGGCCTGTATCTGGGAATTGGGCCCTTCGGGATTATCTACTTTGGCTGCCACCTCTAGCACTACCTCAAAACTGCTTGAGAACGTCTTAAATACACCTACAAGGGGCAATCGTGATAAGGATAAAAGATAAATTAGAAAGATAATAAAATGTTTAGTGCTACATACTTTTCGATAGAAAAAAAATTATCAACTCTAATTATCAATTCTAAAAACAAATACATCAAACGCATTCCACTAATATGATTTAAAAACATGTTTGTCTATTATATGAATGGAACCAGTTCTCTCAAAAGGAGACAAATACTGCACTGAGAATTATAATACCACCTTGAGAATAATTTCAATTAATCAATTTCATCAACAATTATTACATCTCTTTATTTGGTTATTTTCAATTATTAACGTTTATAAACACTTAAAAGTTATGAGTTTTCAAATGATAAGGAAAACAACTTCTTTAGACAACATAAAACTTAGTTGGTTTAGGTCAAGTAGTTTACAGAAACAAATTAATTTTGTACACAATTCTGCGCTTGTTTATTTGTCGCTATGGCAAAATACGAAGTGATAACTATGCTGTTGCATATTACTCATTGTTTTAAAATTCAATTAAAGTTGTATGTATTCCTACATACTACTTATCAGTTATGCATGTATATTAATTTATCTGACATGAAAAATACCAATATAAAAGTGAATAAGGACTTATCTTGTTAAAAGTAAGAAAGAGGAAGAAGTAAAACACATAGAGCACAAAGTGATGACAGTAATATTAATGTACCTTCCCATACTGATCCTGAGGCTGTTTTAATACGAACTATATTGCCTATTTGGCTAGTAGCAGCATGCATGAAATGAGCATTATTGTAGACACCTTCTACTGCTACAGATCTCGTTCTTTGGGCCCTGAAAATATAAAACTTGGAGAACATAGATAGGCAGACAATAAAATTAAAAAATCTAGTACCTAACTATAAACCAAATTAAAAAATGAATAATAAATTAGTTCAAATAATAACACAATCTTAATTAATGTAAAAAGTAATTCCTGTATTATTAAAATCATTAATAATTAGGATTCAAAACTGAATAAAAACAACAATACGTTTTAAATACATTCAAATGTACATTTAAAAGGAAAATAATATATATTTGTGGCAAGTACACAAAAAAACATGAAAATAATTTATATAAACATGTTTGGGTTCTTTTGTTTATACTGAAGCCACGTTGTAAGTGAATCACAGGGTAAATAGTGTGAAACCCCTAAATGAACGAGTTTTTATTGTTGATCCGATTTTTGTTTTAGAAAAGTTACTAACCTTACAGGGCCTCCTCGATTTTTCCTTTTGTTGTTCATGTCACCGTTACCGTAATGGCCGGGATCCCTATTTCTCGTAGGCACCGGAATTTTGATGAATTTTATGTAAACACTTTAAAACAAGAACACGAGGTTTACGAAAAACCTTTTATTTTCACCCGTTCGCGAACAAAGATTTCACCAAATACAAAATGGCCTAGTGACGTAACCGTAGAACGCGTTTTTCTTTTGTTTTTACAATCACATTCAAGTGATTTCTGTTTTATTACATTCAGACAATGATACAGTGTCTGTTTCCGTTGATTTTCACGTGTGAATTGTTTAAAAAATTGATATTTTTGATAACAAACAAATGTATAACCAGCATTTGCGGGTAGTGTCTGTCAAGACTGACTGACAAGTCTCGACTGAGATTGCGCGTGGCCGCCATTAAAGTTTTTGTTGCATTTGTTTTGTGGCGGCAAATTTTAGTACTTCAAATAATCGATAACTCGGAGCGTGCGTAAATCGACAAAAATTAATTATACAGCCCCAAATTACAAAATTCCGACAACCTGTTGTTTGCTTTTCAAACGAAGTCTCGTCTTTTTTAAGACTTTCCCATAATAACATCTCAGGGTAAGTTCAATACATGGATTTTACTGTACACCGCACGCCCCTTGTTTACTTTTCTTATTTATTTTCGTACGAGTCTTGCAAACAAATAACATTGATTTATTTAAATATTTAACAAACTATAAACAACGAATAATATAATACAAATAAACAGTACAAATTACAATAATTTTTATAAAAATAAACATTTCCTGGGTCGAGTATTTTTAGAAGAAAATTCAAACAAACATTCTGAAGAAAACCTCGTTTTGTTTTGCCTTCTTATTTCTTATAAGTAATATAGAACATATTATAAATGTTAACTATGCTGAATTTTAACATATACTTTTTCTTTATAATAAGTAACAGGTACTCGAGCAGGTAGTAAGATAGTAGATATGAAGATATGTAGTGTTGTCTGTGTTGTACGACATTAAAATGTACTTATCTACGTACATACGTTCATAGGTACGGAAATCGTCGCAATAACAGTTAAATTTTTTGCCAAATCATTGGCTTTATTCTCAAGGTTACTAGCTACGTACCTACTTACACTTACAGCAGATTATAATTATTGCCAAAGGGACCAGAGACCGTACAATGACCTTTTGGGTATATATCAGGTACAAATTTAAATATTTAGGAGAATAGGTATGTCTCTTCATTTTAAAGAAATATTCAACTGTAAGTGAAATTGTACCTATACAGTAGGTAATATTTCAGTAAAATTAAAATGAAGTTTGTATCAATTTGAAAAATTTTTAAACAGAGAATTGAATTTAGTTTCAATAATATCTCTATTTGCAAATTTCAACTAGACAATAATTGTCAGCAATAGAAACTATGAAATTTAACATTAGTTATGAATCTTAAAAATTGGATTTAGATATTTGTATTATTTTTCAGATGGTTTTGAGAAAGATCAACTCCAGTTACACTTTTCAACAATTCAATTCCGAAATTAATGAACTGTACGATTACTTAAGATCCGAAAAGTATAAAGACGAAGAAATAAAAAAGATCTTTGCACCCCTAACAGCAAAAGTAAAAAAGTCTAATGCTTTTACCTACATCTTCGTATCAATCTTGGTATTATTGGTCTCAGTATACTTTTTAACATATTTCGACTTTATTTACTGGCACGTTTCTGCTATTGCTAGAATCGCTTTGATAAAAGTTCTGCCATATTTTGATTGGAGGTACTTAAAGAACAAACAATGTCTCATAGAAAAATTGGCTCCTAGCACCCCAAGTTTGCTTTTCAACTGCGACCTTTGCGAAAATATACGTAACATTCACGTTTACGAAGATATCGATGAAGACACTTTAATTCAACGTTACCTAGAACTAGACGTGCCTTTGATTTTAACCAAGGGTTTAGAAGAGTGGCCAAAGCACTCAAATTTTATAGACGACGTGGTTAAGGAAGATGCTTTCTATTATTCATATCCGTGTAGACTGTCGACTAGCATCCACAGAGGTTCTAGCATGGCAGGGCAACTCCTAGAGAAAGTCAAATCGTTCGATGAGTTTTTTCTGCACTTCCAGAACTGCGACTTGGAAGCTATGAGGGTGTTCCGCAGGTTCACCTACAGACCAAAGTTCTTACCACCGACTTATTCCCCAGTTTTGTACAACTGGTTGGTGTGGAACAAGGATTACAACACTACCAACTACAAGCCTATAGACCTGGTTGAACGGGTGTCAATTTTCAGCCAACTCTTTGGCTGGAGTTACGTGAGATTGACCCCTAGGCTGAACTGTAAAGACGTTTGTCCAGAACTGAACATCGCTTTGAGCGGTGGAGAATCGCTGGTCTTTACCAACCTGTGGGATCTGGAGTACAGACCAAAGGAAGTTGGTGAAAATATGGCGGTAATTCTAGAAACTAAGGATTAAGCCGTACTTAAAGAAACAGCTTCAAATTTTTGTCATGGGTGCGTATATATGAAATATAAATTGGTCCTTTTCAAAATATATATGTGTATTAGAGATATATTCAGAAAATATACGTCATCATCAGCATGGAAGGGAAGGATCCTTATCTCAAAATTAAAAGAAAAAATTAACTATTTTTATGAGTAGGTTCTTCATTTCTGCGATACAAGGTTGTTTTACAAAGACAAAAGATTGTAAACATTTAATAATTGAACTATGTAGGGTTTAGTGAATAACGATAGTTTTATTTTATTTCACTTGCATAGTTTCTTAGATAACAGGGATTGATGAACAAAAAAGAGTATCTACATCTATGAATGGCATTCAATGCTTAATCTGTCAGTGCAGCCAAGCTGACAGAGAGTGACCTGTTATTTTGCAGGTACTATGCAAGTAAGACCTGTGTCACTGATAATGCAGCCTAAAACAATTTTAACTGATATTGCAGAAATCAACTTCTCTGCGGATTAATGCCCTCTGCGGACTATTACCCTGAGCAGAACTTATTTATACCAGCAATATTTAGTAAAGGTTAGGATCATTCGTCAGCAGAATCACCAAATATATACTGGGGTTAGAACTTGCAAGTTTGAAATTGGTATATGTCTGGTTACTAGATATTGCGGGTATAATTCAATGCTTGGCAGGACATTAGTTTGAAGAGTATGTGTTTTCTTCAATGTTACCTGTTAAAATAAGTATTTTTAAATATAATTATCTTTCTTTTCAATGAAACATCTGACACTTTATTTCATTGTAATTAAATATACCGGGTGACCCATGAATATGTGGGCAATCTCTCGGATTTATACAGGGGACGTTAAAATGACATAACAAGTTCCTACAAAAATCCGAGTCTTTAAAATACTTTGTGTGATTTAATTATTTTTTAAAACGATGGACTCCTTAAAAATTGACCCATGAAAACAATTTGACTTATTTGGTTTACCAGGGATGGACTATAGCTGTAGCGCAATACTGTCAATTTTTTTTACACCTTTTATGATAAAGGCACAAAAATAATATTTTTAGATAGTTTGTATCTTAAACTAAAAAAAGATAAAATGAACTGTTTTTGAGAAAAAACTATTTTTGTTTAATATGATTTTTATTCCATAATTTTGTGTCTGTTCGATATAAGCTCCTTCTAATGTTATACATTGTCTAGTTCTGTGAATTGAAGATTGTTTTATCCACTGTTGTCCATCGTATTAAAAAATAATTCAATTACACAAAGTATAGAAGTTATTAAATAAAATCGATTTTTAGGAGCGATTTTTAGGGGCCTGTATCTCTGTAGGGGGTCCTCTAGGGAAAATTTTTATAAGAACTTGTCATGTTATTTTAACGTAATCTGTATAAATCCGAGAAATTGCCCACATATTCTGGGATACCTTGTATGTATCGGCATTGGACATCCTAGTTTACAATAATGTATTTTTGTCATTTATAACTTTAACGGTGTTTAAAATTTCTAGCTTTAAAAATACGTCAATTTTCCTGCACTTTTTGAATAAAATGAAAGAAATCGTTCTTAGAATTAATATTAAACGTTACAAGTAGGGATAAAATTTCCAAATCCAATGGCATCAATTTTACGGGATCTTTATTGATAGCGACTGCCATTATATCCACTACTGCTTGATGCTTTCATATTCAAATTCAGTAAATTTTTATCTTAAATAAATCGTTAGCCCAAAATTTCATCATAAGTTAAACATCTTTAGAGATATTTTAGGAAGTGTGATTTTATTTTTCAAATTTTAACCTTCTTAAAAGCAAAGCATTTCCAGACACTTGTTAATAGACACTTTTTTACAAGCACCTAAATTTTTTTGGAGTATGTTTGAATCGCCCTAAATAATCATCGTCAAAAAGCGAAAAAGTTGGTGATGTACATACTATTTTTCACTATCGGAATGTATGCATGCCGTTGATAAAGCTGTCTACACCTTTTCAACGCTGAAAGTTTTTAAATATTTTTCACGACTCAAATTTTAGACAAATTACTAAAGTCGTCTTAGAGACATTTGAAAAAAATGAAATAATGAAAATCGTTAACACAGGTATCTCAGAAAAGCAAGAATGGAGCTACATAAGCTGTATATATTGCGTTTTATCTTATTTTGGAAAGGAATATCCCTGCGAACGTGGCATATGTTTTTTGAAATGTCATATATATTGCAAAATTATGGTACTTCGATATCTCTATAGTCATCGTAAAATTCAGATTCATATATAGGTACAACTAAACAGATCTATGGTCTAATATGTAATGTAATTTTGTTGGTTTTGATAGAATAAACAAAGAGTTTTGCAAATGTTTGTTTATACTATTTACTATAATTATTTAATCCACCCCTTATTTTAAGACGAAGCTCAGCTTTTGAAAAATAAGCACTATGAAAAAATGTCCATAATCGAAATTAAATCATTCCCTGGAGGAAATACATCAGCGCTAAAAATTAGTCCACCTCCCCCCTCCTCCCAGGGAGTAACTTTGAAATATTAAATAGGAACCCCTATTTTTCATTGTAGATTCAGGTTCTTCGGCTAACAGTACGTAGAATTTGTCTGAAACATTTTTTTCGATTCATGGTAGATGCCGCTGTAATCAACAAAATTCAATTTTTTTTTATTTCACTTACTGAGAATCTATGCATACATTTATAAAACTATACAGGGTGTGCCATTTAACACTCCCGCTGCCAATATCTCTAAAATTAAGAAATTTATTTTAGTTCCGGAAATTGGGGTTATTAGGTCCCTCGAATAGCTTCAAATTGTAGTTAGAATTGTTAGTTCAAATCATTCTGCATAGATGGCATGGCGATACTAAAAATTTTTTTGATCCCTGGAACGTGGAAATGCAGTCCATCTGAAAGATCGTTCAATTTTGAGTAATTTTTGTAATATAAAGTTTTTCCCTATATTTACTTGTTTTCGAGATTTGTCGACTTTAATATGCAATGTATGATATAAATCACACCGAGACAAAATATTCTTTTAAAATATTGTTATAATGATTTTATTCACACCACATACTAACAAACATAAATTATAAAAAAAAACAAATGATCAACTACAGAAAAAAAATTGTATGATGGTAAATCCTATAACTAGTATAGATAAATTGAAAGACGCAAGCTGATAAAACTGTAATTATTGGAAAACTAATGTGTCATCTGTCATTGTCATGAGCCACCTATGACTGCATTTTTTAATAACATTTGATAAAATACTGTTCGTCTCTGCCCCTTAAAGATTTACCATTGTAAATTTTTTTTTCTGTAGTTGATCATTCGTTTTTTTATAATTCATTGTTTGTTAGTTAGTATGTGATGTGAATAAAGTCATTCTAACAATATTTTAAAAGAATATTTTGTCTCGGTGCGATTTAAATAAAATAATAGATTTTCTTGTTATATCATACATTGAAGTCGACATATCTCGAAAACAAGTAAATATAGGGAAAAACTTTATACTACAAAAATTACTCAAAATTTAACGATCTCTCAGATGGACTGCATTTCCACGTTCCAGGGAACAAACAATTTTTTAGTATCGCCACGCCATCTATACAGAAAGATTTGAACTAACAATTCTAACTACAATTTGAAGCTATTCGAGGGATCTAACAGCCCCAATTTCCGAAACTAAAATAAATTTCTTCATTTCGGAGATATTGGCAGCGGGAGTGTTAAATGGCACACCCTGTATATCAAAATGAAGAAAATGAAAAAAAAAATACAGGCTGTTACAAGTTTGCTTCTCATTACAGGGATCTCCGAAATGGTAAGAGGTACGAAGTAGCTTAAATGGGGGCAAACTTGCGTAATCAGGGGACCAACATTATGCCTCTAAAAAATCAAGGCTAACATGATTAGTTTTCGAAATATTTGAAAAAAACCGAAATTTTGAATATCCATTTTTGTTTCATTTCAGCCTTGTTGGAGGTGATATTGAAAAAAGAAGGACACTTTCTCACGGCCACTTTTTGCCCTCTATCGAATGCATAATCAATTTTTATATGTAACGTTTCGTCTCCGGGGCCATCACCAACTTCATTTTTTTAAATACGAGCTTAAAAATATTATTACATTTTTTGCAAGCCTTCATGACCTCCAATACTGTACTGATTCAGCCGTTATGTCTCGAAAAATTCATCTTGAGTGTATTCGTTCCTTTATCTAAATTTTTTTATTTAGATTTCTTTGTTTGTTGAATTATGGTTTACTGTAAGTGTCATTAGACCCTGTGAAATCCATCTGGTTATTTAAACTATTACCACCACACGTTACAATAAAACATTTATTATTAACTATTACCATCACTTGGTCATACATAACTCAATATTGAGCACTCGAGAAGCCTAGAAATAACTATGAGCACGGGAATAAAACTCTAATAATGTTTTATTTTAATGAGTGGTGGTAATAGTTTAAATAACTAGATAGATTTCACAAAGTCTAACGACACTTACAGTGTACGATAATTCAATAAACAAAGAAATCTAATTAAAAAATTTAGATAAATTTGGAACGAATATACTGAAGATGAATTTTTCGAGACAAAACGTCTGAATCTAGTTCGGGCTGAGGCAGTACAGTATTGGGGATCATGAAAGCTTGCAAGAAGTATAAAAAAATTGCCAGGATCGTATTTAAAAAAATGAAGTTGATGATGGTCCTGGAGAGATGAAACGTTACATAAAAAATTGATTATGCCATTCGATAGAGGACAAAAAGTGGTTATGAGAAAGTGTTCTTCTTTTTTCAATATTACCTCAAACAAGGCTGAAATGAAACAAAAACAGATTTCCAAATATGTCGTTTTTTTTCAAATATTTCCAAAATTAATCATGTTAGCCTTGATTTTTTAGAGGCATAATGTTGGTCCCCTGATTATGCAACTTTGCCCATATTGAAGCTACTTCGTACCTCTTACCGTTTCCGAGATCCCTGTAGTGAAAGCGAATTTGTAACAGCCTGTATATTCACTTTCTTGTTCTCTGTTTTCTTTAAAAAACATTATGTGTACCTTATTACTCTTTAGAATAAATAGAAATAAATTTAAAAAAAGTTCACTTGACAAAGACATTTTTGGAGGTAAATAATATACATTAAATGTATTTCAAAAAATTTATGGGGCGATTTTGCTAAAAGAATTAGTTTAAATTTGCATAGGAAAAATATAAATTTAAAAATTTGTAGACAAAAATACTAGTATTTGCTTTTTAAAACATTTACTTAACAATTTAATTTTACTAAACTGCAACAACTTTTATTTACACTGTTTCCGAATTGCCTCTTCCATATTCCAAAACGACTGCATTTCTTTGAACTGCCTTAATGTTCTTTCATGTAACTCTACTTCCGAAGGTAAGTCCCCGCCGCATTCTTTCGGTAGGCACATTTTGGGCACCATCTGAAATAACTTTTCTTGTTCTAAACCTGGCGCATGAATTTTTAACTGAAAAAAAAAAATGAATATATTAAATGGTCGATCCCATATAATATGTATAGTTCTTTGTTAAGGTTATGTCTCTCACCATATCAATAAGTTCGCTCTTCATGAAGACTTTGATCAGCGCCATAATTTTGTCCATGAAATATACCGCGTTTAGCAAGTGAATCACTTTCAGTTGCATCGGAAAACCCTCTTGTAGAAATTGTAAATACTTTTTTATGGCCCCTAGTTTCATTTTCGTGAGGTGCATCAGACCCAACTGTAAATATTATGTAATTATTCAAATCGAACCATTATTTTGTATGCAGACGATATGCCGTTTCAACATGGTTTGAAAACAGTGTTCCTCGACAAACATTATTCGTTTTTATAAAAATAAGACACTGTACGTAGATGGCTGCTTTACTGCAATTATTGACAGTTAAAAAAATATACAGGGTGTTAATGAATAGGTGTTACAAACGGATATGGTATGTAAAAAATCCAAAAATAAGTGCAGTTTACTTAATAAACATATGTCCTAAAGCGGCTCATTTTCGAAATACAGGGCGTTGAAATTTAAAAATAATAAACTATTTTTTCCTGTAGCTCCGCTATTAGTTAATATTTCTTTATCAAACTCAACAGATAGATTTACTAGCTTAAAGGAATGCATAAATATGGCAGAAACCATTTATTGGCTTCTTCTAGTGGCGTGCGATAGGTGTCGTTTCACCTTTTATCCCCCCTAAATTGTGCGGCACTGTACAAATATTAGTTTTTCGTATGTTTTTGAATTTGCTAGTATTTTTTACGTAAATAATGTATACTTGTTAGACTTCCATAAAATGAGTAATTATCAAGTTATTAACATTTACATTACTGAGGTCACCTTATGCTCCAAAAACCAAAAATTTTTAAAAAGTGACATGTTGAGTAAATTTTTCACGAAATTGTTTAGTAAATGCATACATGTGTCGCTTTTTCTTTTTGAGATACAAAACATTCAAGGTTTCCGTATTCCTCAAGCAAGTTTAAAATGTTGGAAAAAAAACATTTGCCGTTGACATTACTTGTATTTTAATGTCAAATTATTTTCGATTGTGAAACGAGGCAGTTTTTAATTATTATTGTTATTTTAGTGTAAAGTTTAGTTTGTAAGTTTTAATTATTAGATAGATATCTTTATCCATTCGTTTAAAACATTCATACATCATGAATGAATATACTTCTGCTGATTATGCAAACATGATATTAATGTACGGTCAAGCGCGTTGTAATGGCAGGGCTGCCCGTCGGTTATACTCAATCCGATTTCCAAATCGTCCAACCCCTTCACATAAGATATTTGGAAGAGTGTTTCGCAGGTTGCAGGAAACAGGAACTTTTACAACAAATAGGGTTAACTGCGGGGTAAGGAGAAACCGCAGAACGATAAGGTTCGAAGAAGAAGTTCTTAATAGGATAGAAGAAAACCAATCCACCAGCAGTCGAAGTATTGCTCAGAATATGCATGTAAACCATGTAAGCGTTTGGCAAGTTTTACGCGAGCAACAGCTTCACGCTTATCATATACAAAAGGTTCAAGCTTTAACTCCCGCCGACTTTCAGCCACGACTAAACTTTTGCCATTGGTTTCTTCAACAGTGTCAGTTGCAAGCAAATTTTCCGCGGTTTGTGCTTTTTACAGACGAAGCATCCTTCACACGAGAAGGGATCTTTAATTCTCGCAACAACCATGTCTGGGCTGAAGAAAACCCTCACACCATTCGCTCCACTAGATTTCAGCAGAAGTTTGGCGTCAATGTCTGGGCTGGTATAATTGACGGGCGCTTAATTGGTCCGCACCTTCTTCCAAATCGTCTTACAGGTCCTATTTATTTAACGTTCCTACAACAAGTACTTCCAGAATTATTAGAAAATGTGCCATTAAACATTCGACAGGAAATGTGGCTGCAGCATGATGGTGCGCCAGCGCACTTTTCGCTTGTTGTCCGAGATCACCTTAATCAACAATTCGGTGTAAGATGGATTGGCCGTGGATTACCTATGGCGTGGCCACCACGTTCCCCAGACATGACCCCGCTTGACTTTTATTTGTGGGGCCATATGAAGAGTCTAGTTTATGAAACTCCTGTTGAGTCAGAAGAAGATTTGGTAGCACGCATTCTAGCTGCAGCGCAGGAGATCGAAACGACGCCTGGCACTTTTGACCGAATGTACACAAATATGCTTCGAAGAATTAACGCTTGTATCGCTACTGGTGGCCGTAATTTTGAGCATTTACTGTAATTTTTTTGTGCAAAATAAAAATACCTTTTAAACAACTTTAACTTTTTGTATCTCGAAAACTAGCATAGCATAGAAAAACATAGTTTTTGGAGCATAAGGTGACCTCAGTAATGTAAATGTTAATAACTTGATAATACTCATTTTATGGAAGTCTAACAAGTATACATTATTTACGTAAAAAATACTAGCAAATTCAAAAACATACGAAAAACTAATATTTGTACAGTGCCGCACAATTTAGGGGGGATAAAAGGTGAAACGACACCTATCGCACGCCACTAGAAGAAGCCAATAAATGGTTTCTGCCATATTTATGCATCCTTTAAGCTAGTAAATCTGTCTGTTAAGTTTGATAAAGAAATATTAACTAATACCGGAGCGACAGGAAAAAATAGTTTATTATTTTTAAATTTCAAAGCCCTGTATCTCGAAAATGAGCCGCTTTAGGACATGTTTATTAAGTAAACTGCACTTATTTTTGGATTTTTTACATACCATATCCGTTTGTAACACCTATTCATTAACATCCTGTATAGTTACAAATTATATTCAAGGCGAGTATCAAAAAAGTCTATGTCGTTATTAATTTATTTTTAATTTTATTTAATTTACATGATTGTAAAGAGTTGCACTGTAGTATAGGTTCCTAGTTTTTCTATGAAATATATGTAAGCATTATTTATCTTGAGCAAAATATTTAACTTGCACAAGGTGTTTGCCTAGGTCATTTCATAACTTCAGGCCTTAAATGTTCCCTAAATTATTTTAAGGCAGAANTTGTAAAGAGTTGCACTGTAGTATAGGTTCCTAGTTTTTCTATGAAATATATGTAAGCATTATTTATCTTGAGCAAAATATTTAACTTGCACAAGGTGTTTGCCTAGGTCATTTCATAACTTCAGGCCTTAAATGTTCCTTAAATTATTTTAAGGCAGAAAGCTTTAATGAACGTAAGGTCCAAAAGCAATTCGTTTTGGAGATGCCAAAATTTTGATGCTGCCTATTTTGGAAATGTGATAAGATCATTTTATTGATAATGATATTTATGAAAAAGGGAATTTATCGACGAATCATTTACTAGTTATTACTTTTTAAATTTAAATTAAGCTTATATGACACAAAAATATATCTAAAATCTTGAAGCTATTAATTTCGCAAAAGAAATGTATGTGAATTTGTTGTTTAAAATACAATGAAGTACAGTCTAACAGTGAAAGTACAGAAAATTCATTGCTGTAGATATTTTAACATTTAGTTCAAACAAAAAATTCCTATACATTTGTCTTGTGCAACAAGTGATCTTAGCAATTCAAAAAATATTTTATAGGGTTGTCTGTAAACTCACGCCTTTCATGTCAATGACAACAATAAGTCCACTAGGAGGATTTTTCGCCTGGCTAATGTCCATCAACATGTAGGATATTTTCATTATAGGAACCAAATCGAAGTTATTATAGTTCGCATCGTTAACTCGAAAGTAATGAACAACATAATTTTCTTCTGTCCTTACTGGAATGCTCGACATGTGTCTAAAATTTAAAACAAGTAATTGGAATTTGCTTTAATAACGAGCGTTCAAATAAAAACGTGGTCAAGTTGGTTCTGAAAATTTGGACGTAGGGCGTAGCGTATATTGCCGTTATCAATTTTAATATTTTCGTTTTAAAAAGGGTTTAAAATGGTGTTTTCTCAAGAACAAAAAGTGTTTATCATAGAGTCCTACTTTAGAAATGGACGCAAGATTGATGGAATATCGAAGTATTCTATTGAGGAATGTTTCATAGAATTTCAAAATCAATTTCCCGGCGTTGTTGAGTACAAAATTTTTCAAAGTGCAGTTCAGCGTTGTGTTAATGTTTTTCGTGAAACGGGCAGTGTAACAAGAAAAGAAGGAAGCGGCCGACCTAAAAAGCGGACTGAAGAATTAAAAGAAAATGTCCAACAAATAATGGAAAATGCGCCAAGAACTTCTGTACGTGTTTTATCACAAATGGTGGGAGTATCAGTCGGTACCTGCCACACAGTGTTAAAAAAAGATTTGCGTTTGTTCTCCTATCGTTTAACTTGTCAGCAAGAACTTCATGAAGTTGATTTTCCGCGACGGGCTGTATTTTGTGAATGGTTTTTAAACAACTACGGTGAACTTCATAATATCACCTTTTTTTCTGATGAAGCCTGGTTTCATTTAAGTGGTTACGTAAACTCACAGAATATGAGAATGTGGTCTTCTGAAAAACCAGATAACTTTTTTGTCGAGGGCCCTCTACACGCTCAAAAAATTGGAGTTTGGTGTGCTCTCAATCGAAGGAGGATTTATGGACCTATTTTTTTTAATGGTACTCTTACTGCGCAAAGGTATAGAGAAGAAATTATCGCTCCTTTTGTTAACCAGCTGGAAGAAAACGAAATTACAAACTTTTACTTTCAACAAGATGGCGCAAGGGCACATACGGCAGGCGAGACGATGAATATGTTGAGGGAAGTTTTCCAAAATCGACTAATAAGTCTCAATGCTGAACATGAATTTCCACCGAGGTCATGTGATATTACGCCGTGTGATTTCTTTTTGTGGCCTTACCTTAAAAACACTATTTTTGAACTGCCTATTCCTGATTTAAACCATCTGCAGGCTCGACTTATAGACAAGATTCGTGAAATTAACAATACCCTGAGCATCTTAGAAAATGTCTTTAATTCTTTGAGGAACAGGTGTGAAAAGTGCTTGGAACAAGGAGGGGGACACTTTCAGCAGCTGCTTTAATTTATTGTTATAACAAGGAGGGGGACACTTTCCGCATCTCCTTTAATTGTTTGTTATTGTTATCACGATTATTCTTTAAAATAAAGTTATATAGTCATTAACGGTATTGAAACTGACAGCTGCTATACAGCTCGTTGAGAAATGAGGTTAAGTTGGTCGCTATAAGCTACTCCCCACTACTCCCTACGTCCAGTGTGTCGGAGCCAACTTCGACCACGTTTTTATTTGAACGCTCGTTATAAAAATTCATACAGGTTGTGCTTCTGAAATTCTTTGTTTATATTATGGTCAAAGAAGACCTGATTCTAGTGTCTCGCTCGTCTAAGTCAAAACATTTACATGTAACGAGAAAACTTACATAGTGTTTAAAGCCAGTTTTATATCGGTTCTTTCCAAGTTTCTATCATCATATATTTCGGGACCTTCCTTTTTACATTTGTAATAAGCGAGAACAGTGTTTTTGGTCAACTGGATGTCGTTGCAACAAGATAATAAAAACAGAACTATCATTTCGTCTTGTACATTCAGAGGGATGTTTTTATCATTCAAATTGGACAGCCATGTCCTGATTGTTTCCAAATTTTCTCTGGTAGTCCTCCCCTCGGATATTATCTGTTCTGGTGTCCACTGGAATTCCAGTTTCATTTTCTGATTTCTCAATTAAAAAGTTCGTGAACATCGGAGGTCATGAAACATAAAATAAAGTTATCGTCCGGCATGGTCGAAGAAACTTTAATATTAGGCGACATCGTTTAAAATAGCATGACGATTTAAAAAATGCCGCGTTTATTTATTCAGAATAATTAATTGTGGTAGGTCAAGACAAAACAAAATTTATACTGAAGTTAGGTATTTGCCTTTGCAGTTCCTAAATAAAAAGTTAGGTAGTGCTAGCGTTCCTGTTTCTCTTTCTAGGATTTCAAATTCTTTGAATCTTATAAGTATTTTTTAAAACATGTTTATGCGTGGTTTATGGTTTTGAATATGTAATATTTAACCCAAATCGTTTAAAAACGGAAATGATATTGTTTAAAATAGGTACCTACATTACCTATGTCATAATTTTGAAAATGGTACTGCCAGTTCCCAACAAAGATCACACCATCCCATCCAACTACCGGCCCATTAGCCTGCTCCCGGCTATGAGCAAAGTGGTAGAAAAAATTATCCTAACCCGTCTAAGAACCCACTCCCAAGAACTGCAAGTCATTCCAGACGAGCAGTTCGCCTTCCGACCCAATCACTCCACTGAACTCCAAATCCTTCGCCTTACCNAGATGAGGCAGGATAAAGAGGGATAATCCCCCTCGATCCCAAATCATTGAGGCCAATTTCTAGCCATGGAATAATGGCGCGGTACTGCCAGTTTAAATCGCAATAAGCTGTGCAGTGTGCAAAACAAAACCGTATCGTTAATTGTTTACTTATTATTTTGCCAAAATGGCCCGAAATGAGGTGTGGTCTAGTGAAGTAGTGATTTTCCTCGGTTTCTAAGTTAAAAGTGTATTACATTATTAAGTGTATACAAACTTTTATATTTGCAAATTTGTTTGTATGGTACTGCTCTTGCTAAAACATGTTTACGAAGATTTTAAAGAAAAAGAAGGGTTTTCGTGGCTTCGCCTGCCCCAAAGGTACTTAACTATGATGTTTATGTAGAATGAAATAAACATTGAATTTGAACAAGGCTGTTATACGCGACACCGGTGTAAAGTAAGTAACACCAGTGTTATGGAATACGAATACGAATTTGAAATAAACCATTTATTTTCATTAAGATTTAACACATGTTTTAGGAACTTTCAACTTTATTTATTAATTTATGTCGTCATTAAAGTTTAGTTGCACCTTGTATAATAAGACATCCATTAGAAATTTTTTACGCAGTCTACTTGATAGGAGCAAGAATCGATTTTAGTATTTAAATGTAGCCCTCGCACAATAATAATTGATGTTTAATTTTTTTTAATAACAGTAATGAGTTATCCACCTTGTGTACCTTCCTCATATAATTCTCGCAAGAACAATTATTATTGCATTACTTTTTTGTAACTCAACCAACTTTGTACGTCCGATATTTCCATGTGAATGAATATACTTAGAACGTGCGTTCCAAAGTAAACAGAACTTTTTAAAAATAAGAACAACAAAAAATAGTCATCTTCTCCTTATCACCCTTATCTTTGTAGTAGCTGTATTTTTACGTGATTAGTCTTTGTCAAAGATGATAATAGAAGAGCAAGAATACAGGATATTTCTTTCGATGATTGCATTGTTTAATAATTTCAGTATATCAGGCACATGTTTTTGTATTATTTATATTGAGACATATCATTTTTAGTATGACTAAAAATCGCATTTTAACTATTAACCAAGATTTTTACAAATATGTTAGCACATTTTTGATACAATAAATTTATGTTGTTAATAAAATTCGATTTTCACAAAAACGGTACAAGATATCGATATACGGTATACCTTTTTCTTAAAATGTATGTTGTTAATAAAATTCGATTTTCACAAAAACAGTACAAGATATCGATATACGGTATACCTTTTTCTTAGCAAATTAAGAGAGGAATCGAACTATGAAAGAAAAATATTAAATTTGGCAACGCTATCAAAGATGCGTACATTTAAATAGATACCCACTAAACATTTTTCAGTTTCTGACATGTTCCAGAAACGTTTCCATTTTTCTTGAAACGTTTCATAAAAAATCCATGCAACGTTCTGTTAACCCAATAGAAACCGAAGATGTCCTCCCCAAAATAGGTTTTCAATGAAACGTTTCAAAAAATTGGTTTCAGTAACATTCTTTTGATGTTCCATTTATGCACTCGATATTTTTGTTTTACGTTTCAGTATATTTTCAGAAATGTTTGAGTAACATAATAATTTTTATACCATATTGTTCTCATAATGCTCTCAACTTTAGATAAGTTCTGTTTCAGAAGCGTTTTTGAAACAGTATAAACAGTGTGAGTAATTTTTTAAATATTTCTAATACTCTTTTGTAATATTTTTATTTGTATTGTGAATGACTTAATTCGTAATCCAGACAATTTTTTCTGATTTCTCAAAAAATTTAACTGAAAAATGTTATTGTATATTAAAAAAAAATAACTGCTTTTCTAGTTTGGGGATGCAGCAACTTTTATCAAGAATTTTTTTCTTTTTGAGAAGCCACTGAAAAAGTTTCTAATATGGATTACGGATTCTGCCATTCATCGTACAAATAAAAATGTCACAAAACAATATCAGAAGCATTTTAAAAAAGCTACACATCATTTTATATTGTTCAAATACGCTTCTGAAATGGAAATTTTCTAATGTTGAGACCATCATGAATATGGTAACAATGACGAAATGANATCGGAAAGATCCTCACTACCGTTTTTAAGCCACGTGAACTCATGAACTCCGCCACGGGATAAACAATCACCATAAACTTGGTTCATCAAACAAAACTTAATATTAGCTCTTTGTTCGATGCTCATTTTTATACCGATGACATAAACATACTGTCCTTTCAGAAGCAATAACTCCGTTTCTACTCGTCCAAATGTCATAAAATTTTGACAGTACATCAGTGAAGGATCTACCTTCCCGACGCATGTAATTGCCAATAGATGGCCTCATTGGAAATACCTATTTTTGAAAAGTCCTGTTTATTTTGGAACCCACCTTGTAAATGTATCACCTTGTAGAGACGGCCAAATTCCAGGGTCATGAAATTCCTAGAACCATTACTGTACACCTAAACTAACGAATGTAAATTATGGCATAAAATAGAAGAATGGTGGTTTACGGCTTACATTCCATTTTTTTTAATATAGGTAAACTGACATTTGAAATGAAATCTAAACAAAATAATACAACATTAATATTCATGATATTGTGATCCGATCATAATACAGGTTAATGGTCAATGCCTGGAAAAAAACATAATGAGGATTTGTTAATTTATATCTCCCTTTTGTGATGTACAGAGTCATTCCTTTGTGATTTGCAGAAAATTCTCTTGTTAACACGGTGAAATATAATAAAAAACCAACAGGCTCATTTATATTCTTTTAAACTCATATTTAGAAGGTACACATCGTGCTGAGTTGATGCGTAAAAAATAAGATTCTTTTTTCAACAATTTCTCCCTCAAAATAATTAATGAAATCACGCGGGAAACGCACGGAATCTATTTCGTGACGTCATGCTAGACGTTAACGGCTAGCCCAGTCGTCCACATATTTGGCTGGGTCTCAGCAAAGACCTTATAAACTATGAACTGGCCCTAGAAAAAGGTTAGTCGCAATAATCTGTGCAATAGAGATGAAACTAGTGAGGGCAAAATAGATATAATGAACAGTATGAGTAAAACTTGACCAAAATTAAATTTTTGTGAGCGTATTGGTGTAGTTATTTGAATTTTTTGAAAGCTATAAACTAAGGTGCTGTAGTGGGCAACCATTAATTAAGTTAAAAATAGAATAAGTGGGAAAAAAACTTTCTTATAGCTGCTTTACATTGAGAATTCATTCATGAATAAATTCAAGAAGTTTTTCATGAATTAATTCATCAATTTATTGATAAAGGGCTTGGTTTTCTATTGTTTTGAATTTTGTGAAGTTCTTGAAACAGAAACAGCTACTAGCAAGTTTGAAAGCAAGTCGTAGTAAATAAAGAAATTGAAAATTAATACATTTTATTGAATAGTATTTTTTTATATGAATAAATACCTATATTGTAATATGAATTTCTTGTACAACAAAATTAAATTTATTTATTTTTCACTTAAATCTAGTAGCGAGTACCTACTTAAAATTAAAATTAAGAACTGAAATTTGATGAGAATTTTTCTCCAATATTTAGAACAATATTTCGTCAACAAAGCGAAAAAAAGTGTACGTTTCAAATGAAGCTCCCTAATATATTGTGAAGTAAATATGTACAGGGTGGGGTCGAGAGGAAATATTATGTTAACGACCTTGAACATATGTAGATCTAGGATAGGGTAGAAAAAATGTCACAAAAATTTATTTTGTGCCTATGTTTAATTTTATATTTATATCCTACATTTTCAAGTAATATGCTGTTTTTATAAAAAACTTGTCGACATTTTTACTGTATTAAATATAACGTAACACGCCTTACATTATTTTAGATGAATCTACTTACATACCTACATAAAGCTACTTACATTTTTAAATATTTGTAAAACAAAATCACTATAAACTTATTAGCAGTAGCACAGTGAAAATTCCAACTTTAGCCGGTTTTATTTAAGAGAAAAAAACTACTTTTTAAATTGTTTACTATTCCGCAGCGTTGTGTCTGATTGCGTTTAATAATTACCAACGTTTATAAAGTTCCTCAATCTACATATAGTGCGAAAATGTTAATAAGTAAATGCAAATCGAAGGTGGCCGAGCCAATCGGCGTTCCATTGTTTATTAATACTCACTATGAATTGCTGCATGTTTGCGGTATAATATTTAGCTGTAAAATCAAGGCTAACACCAAAACAGGGGTGTTTAGTATCCTTTTTAGTATAGCAATATAAGTAACTATGAGCATCCTCTAGATCCTCTACTCTAGATATAGCAGGTATTCGGAAACAGATACGCAAAAATTGAGTTCCCCCTGAAAGAAAAAAAAATTGGATAAATCACATTTAACTTCGATATACAGTGTGTGGACGATTTTGATGATTTTTAATAAACCTGGCAACACCACATAATTTTCGAAACTATTCGAAACTATTTTAGAATAGTCTGAAATTTTTGTAAAAGCTTATCATTAATATCATGGCGTTAAGTGAAAAAAGCCCCATTAGTAGTCACGATAATAATGTTTTCATTTGTTTCAAACTGCTTGTCATTTTGACCTATTGTTAATCATAGAGTTAATTGTTAACAGTTATAGTGACACTTGGCTTAAAATCGTCAAAATGGTTTGCGTTATTCCAACGAAGAAAAATGTGATATGTTAGAGTGCTGTACTAAAAATAATAGAAATGCTTTAAAGAATTATATTGCAAATTATCCCGAAAGACAACCACCAAATAAATAGTATTTTCCTAAACTTATAACAAAGATTTGAAATACATTATTTCAACAACAATCCAACATCGTCAACAAGAGTATGTAATAGAAAAATTCCAAAGACAACAATTAGTAGGGTTTTTAAGAAAAATAAGTATCACCCATACAAACCGACCATTGTACAGGGGCTTCAGGGAAACGACTTTATTAATAAAGTTGACAACTTATATGGATCGTTGAAACACAGTTCACTAATTGTGGAGTATTTAATAAATATACCTAACTACTATCATTGGGCTACAGAAAATCCTGAATTGCGGGCTCAACGAAGATTATAGACACGATTAAGAATTAATGTTTGGGGTGGCATTTATAGTAAACAAATTTCCTATATCTTTCTTATCTGAATTGACAAATAATATTGTACCTTTCATACACACCAAAAATTGACAGCATTTGGAATAATAATCCTGATGTTTATTTCTCTATTACATGTGTTGTTGATGTTATTTAGATTGTTGTTGAAATAATCTATTATTTGATTGCTCCAATTATTATTATCTCTTTCGTAGTTCTTAGTATTTAGCTTTTCAAAACTTCAAAAATACATTTCATTTTGTGGTTGTCATTCGGGATAATCCAAATGTTTAAAGCCACAGTTGTTTTTCTATTATTTTGAATAAAGCAACAACATATCACATTTTTCATCATAATAATAACGCAAAACGCAATTTTCTCACTCAACGCCATGACGTTAATGATAAGCTTTTACAAAAAAATGAGACTATTCTATAATAGTTTCGAAAAATTATGAGGTGTTGCCAGATTTATTAAAAACATTAAAATATTGATTTTTGAGATTGTTTTTGAAATTTTTTCTTATATTATATCATTGAAAAGCCAAAAAAATGCTCTATTTGCTGAGCTTAAAATTGAATATGATGGCGGCCATAAGGGAAAAGGAAGTTGGTGGTTGGCAACCGAAACGTCGCAATGAAAATCTAAATATACAGTGAAATTCCTTGAAAAAACTTGCTGTGAAAGTGTTTTCAGATTTAAAAATTCCTTTAAATAAAAAAGTTACAGACGATTTTCGAAAACGCTACATTTAGGTACTTTATATTCAAAATAACACAAAAACCTGAAGAGTTAGGACCGGTCTTCAAGCGCCATTAAGTTAGCAACAGAACTGTCTAAAACTTTCCGACGATTTTCCTATCTTTTATAGTTTCCAAGATACCAATATGGTCCACACTGAATTCAAAGAAATTAAGTTATAGTCTAATTTAACATTTTTGTATGATAACCCTGTACATAATGTGTGGCCTTATCATTAAAGCTCGGGGTTTTCGTAAACAGGTAGGTATAAATAGAAATAAATAACGAATCGTATCGTATTTTACTCCTTGGCGCGTTCGACATTATTAGAATATTAAAACACGTATACACGAAGCAAACGCGAAGCCAATAACTGCCGTTATTATCGGTTTCGTAGGGTGCGCTGTAGCGAAAGGCCGACACGACGGCTATGATCATCCGACCCAGTTCCGAGCTCTGCTTATATCATTGTTCGTACATTTACTGAAAAAATAGTGATGAGTTTAAATTTTTGGACATCAAGTACTAAAAATTTTTTTAGATGGTATGGCAGTGAAACATTGATTCAAACTAAAAAAAATAAATTATTTTTTTAACAGAATAGTTAACATATTACTCTTATTTAAATACAACAACTTAATAAGAAAATTATTGTATTTTATAATCAAATATTCCCATAAAAAGCAGATAAAACATCATATCTAAAATTATTATATTTAATCTTGTTTTATTTTATCGATTTGTGTAGGTCGACATACTTTAACGAAACAAGAATAACGAGTATTTTATTAATTTAGTGATATATTGCTTTGTCCATGTTTTTTTTTTAATTAAGCAGAGAATTGATGGATTTCTCTTTCAAAAGCGGAACTTGCTCTCTAATCAATTATAAAATCTAGGTTTGCCAAAAATATACTCAATGAATAACACAAATAAAATTACTTTTACTGCTGTTTACATTTCGTTCGTTACAAAATATTCCAAAGTAACTCACATGTTAAAAAAATATATGTAAAGGCTTATACAATCAGTGAGTAGGAGTCATGATCTTTTATCATTTTGAGATTGAGTCCTTCATGTGATCTTACAATCAAATTGTAAGTAAAAAAATAATGTTATTAATTTTACTATTGTTGTAGGTAGTCCTTTTTGCTCCACAACTGTTTCAGTTGTCTAATAGTTTTTATACGAAATACCTAGACGTAGACTTGACCCACTTCTGCAGCAAGTGACTTGGAAAACTTTCACGGTTTACAATCGAACCTTTTTGTATCTGTAAATATGAGACAGGATGGGAAACCGTTAATAACTTTATAATAGGAGTCAAATTATTCTGTGTTAAATTTTCTAATTACAAAGTGAAATAGCAAAACATTTTTTTGTATACAGAGGGTCCTAAGGTCTTATATATGTATTTATTGTTATTAATTGTTTACTCGAATCAGATTAAACAGTTTTTTTAAGACTGATGCTAATAAAAGCGTAAAAATTATATTTCTTAGATATGTACATTTTAAATGTATTTTAGCCCCTTGGTTTGAATTAAGGAAAAACTAAACGTCCTTTATACAGGGTGTCCCTGAAAAGGATGGACAACGCTTGACCACACGTTCCTTGGATGAAAATAAGACTATTTAGCCTAAAAGTGCGCGCCTACTGAGATATAGCCTTCTAAATATAGAATAGATAACCTATTTTTTTTCAAATAATTTGAAAACTATTTTTCTTAGAAACTTCAAATTTGGTA
>NW_019416567.1:384005-416808 GCF_000390285.2 Anoplophora glabripennis
AACATGCGTTTGCTGTTATTCTAACCCCACATTTTAAGAATTATTTTCACGTACTTATAAATAAAAGTAAACAATTTTATATGTAGGACTAAGCAAGTAAATGTTATAAGAATATTTACATGTGGAATTATATATAAAAAAGTTAGTATTTTCGTAGATTTCAGTACCTAAAACCTTGATGGTTTGATCGTTTTTTGCACCTGTTTATTCGTTTTACTGCGGCGTCTTTGAAAATACCCAGATGGCATGACATAACATTCCTATTATTTAATAAGCTCTAGATTATTCAGTTATTAAATGTTTGAAATTATTTGTCTTTGCGGAAAACACTATTTAAAGAATATGGGGCCCTTAAGGAAAAACTAAACGTCCTTTTTACAGGGTGTCCCTGAAAAGGATGGACAACGCTTGACCACAGGTTTCTTGGATGAAAATAAGACTATTTAGCCTAACTTACCTATATACAAGAGTGCACGCCTACCTAGATATAGCCTTCTAAATATAGAATAGATAACCTATTTTTTTCAAATAATTTGAAATTTTCTTAGAAACTTCAAATTTGGTACACTTATTTTTTTATATAAGGGCAAGGTAAATATGGAATTTGGAGAGAATACATGTACAGGATGTCCTATTTCTAGTGCCTGTGCGCCACTGGTTATCCCGTAACTTTTTTGTGTGTATGCCAATGACGACAGAATTTATATTTTTCAAAATAAGCAGTATTTTAGAAGATTTTTTTTGTTCTTACAAAATTTCGATATCGTTTATGAATTTCGAGTAAAATTTGCATTTTTTATTCATTAAATATACGCAAAAATTCGGATTTATAAAAAATAATTTATAACTGCAGCCTCAAATAATAATAATTAAAAAACGTCACATTAAAAAAAAATAACTACACATTTTTGGTATTAGTATTATCAATCAATAAAATAAAAATCAACACTAATATTTTAAATAAACAATATCAACTAATAATGTAAGAAAGTCAACATTAACATTTTAAATAAACTGATATTTGTAATCACATTAAAATAATATTACAGTAAATGCTCAAAGTTACTTTCTTGTTCTTAAACGCAAACATTAGTTCTTCGAAAATTAGAAATTATCCAATAATTGTGCATTACCTCTCATAACATTAATTTCATGTTGTATTCTTTCCCATATTCGTTTTCTGTATTTACTGAAAAGTTATTTTAAACTGTGGTCCTCAACGCTCCCCAAATGAAATAATTACATGGGTTTAGGTCCGGGGATCGAGGTGGCCATTTTAAAGGGGCATTATTTCCTCTACCTATCCACCTGTTAGACCTTTAATAACCTGTAATACCTACCTGTACCCTGTAATACCTGTAACCTGTAATAACTGGTCTTTTAATACTCTATTAAAGGAACTTTTTGAAAGCCAACCTCTGCCGCTAAACGCCTTTTATTTACTTGAGGAATTTCTTCGACCCTTTCCAAAATTTGTTCCTCCAGCTGAATAATTCCGGCCGTACATTATCCACGATTTAATGTTACAGGTAAAAAACGTCCTGTTTCCCGAAGGCGTCTCTCCGCATTAGCAAATGTTTTGTGATTTGGAGTTCTTCGATTAGGAAATCTTTCAGCATATGTTCGAACAGTAGCACAACAATTTCCTTCACAATAACCCAAAACTACTAACATATCAGTTTGTTCAGCAAAAGTATAAATTGCAATAAAAAACAAAGTAAGCTAAAATTAAATCACAGCTAGCTTGACACAGAACCTTTTAATTATTGTTATGAATTTGTTTCTCTGTTATATGGCACCTCGTACTAGAATGTTCTATTTATCTTAAACTGATTTTATATTATTTAATGTGTAAAAAATGCCAATTTTACTCGAAATCCATAAACGATATCAAAATTTTGTAAGAGGCAAAAAATCTTCTAAAATAGTGCTTATTTTTTAAAATATAAATTCTGTCGTCATTGGCGTACATACGAAAAAGTTACGGGATAGCCAGTGGCGCACAGGCACTAGAAAGAGAACATCCTGTATATGTATTCTCACCAAATTCTATATTTACATTGCCCTTATATAAAAAAATATGTGTACCAAATTTGAAGTTTCTAAGAAAAACAATTTTCAAATTATTTGAAAAAACTAGGTTATCTGTTCTATATTTAGAAGACTATACCTCAGTAGGCGTGCACTTTTGTATATAGGTACCTACCTAAGTTAGGCTAAATACTCTTGTTTCCATTCAAGGAACCTATGGTCAAGCGTTGTCCATCCTTTTCAGGGACACCCTGTATAATCTTTATTTCTACATATACAGGGTATCCTAGAATAACGTGTACAATGGAAAACCACAGATTCATGGACTCAAAATAGGCTGATATAGGCTACTTTATCTATATTCGAAATCGCTTCGTTTGGCCGTTAGATGACCTCAAAGTTAGTGAAAATTTTTTGAATTTTGTAAATAACTCGAATACATATTAATCGATTTTAATTATTTTTGGGGTCTGTACTTACAACTCCTACAAAATTGATGTGTGGTAATAATATACGTTCATAACTTTTTCCTCTTTCGGACAATAATGACAACTATTTTTTAATTTAATGATTGATACCATTCGGAAGTTTTTGGGACTCATGTAGAATTTTGATTAAATGAGCGGTTTGGATACAAAAAATATTTTTTAAATATCTACATTATCTTGCCACCTATATTATAAAATAAAATTTCACCTACTTTGAGGCCATCTAGCGATCAAACTAAACGATTTCCGATATAGGCGAATTAGCCTAGATCTGCCTATTTTGAGTCCATGAATCTGTGGTCTTCCGTTGTATACGTTATTCTGACATCCTGTATATCAACTACATTTGAACTAATTCATACAGATTGTAACTAAAATACTCATACTTGATTACATTTTATTGGCGGATTCTATACATATTAACAAAAAAGCTCCCAAAAATATAGGTGTGTAAACGTAGGGGGTTAAAAATTAATGAAAATAAATAGTTTATTGCAAGTTATAAAAATCGTTGAAGGAATCCTTGCAAATAAAATTTAAAATGCATATCCGTAAAGTAAGAGTACTGAGACTCTGATATTCAGTGGCTTTTGTTTTGTGCAAAGTTGGCAATACTGCATTCAAGGCCAAGGAGTAGAACGCGTGTTCATTTCTCTCAGTCAGTTGAGAACTGTTGTTGTAGTGGCGTGTTGAAATGAATGCCGTTATTGCGAATATATTCGCTATTCTATTCGCTATTCCGTGCATACGAGTATATGTTTGTGAACAATAAAACATTGAAGCTACAAAAGGTTCAAGCTATACCTAACTCCCATTTTTTAATGATAATTTTTCGCCCTTTCATTTCTTTGTAACTCACATGAACATTTTTTTCACATTTTTCTCATTTTATAACTGCATGTTATAGTGGCATATTTTTAGACAATTAAGCTTTGATGCATGTGTTTACTTGCAGTACCTAATTACACAAAAAAATTCACACTTGTATACAAAAAGATAAATTATTATCGATTAATAATGATGTAGTACGCAAATCATTTACTGTCCGAGTTTAGTGAGTAGTAATTTCAACAAGAAATATTACCCGTCATTTAATTAATTCTGGTAAATGTTAATTTGCGTTTATTAAAAAAAGATATTGTTCTGAAAACTACACATACTTAGGATTCTGTGAAACTGTCTTCCCAAGTGACGTATAACTTTAATTTATCTTTTTTTAGTATAAAATATGCTTTGCGATTTTCTACATACAAATCAAAAGTCATAAAATCGTTAGAATTAAATTTTTAACGTCAAAAAAGAGATTTTTGTTATTTTTGAGCATATGAAAACCACTGATGTATAACCTTGATTTCTTTTTTTTAAGTGCTTTGAGATTTATTACATACAAATCAAAAGTCATAAAATCGTTAGAATTATATTTTTAACATAAAAAAGTGACTGAAGACTGACTTATTTAAATTTTAAACAGTAGAATCATTCACAGTTCAAGATTAGACTGTGTTGTGATACTGTGTTAATGAAATCCTAATAAGTCATATTACCTTACCTTAAGTTTCAAGGTACAGGGTGTCCCGAAAATAAGTATCAAAATTTTAATACGTATTTAGCTTATCCACAGCAATAACCTTTGTTTAATAAATTTTTGCGAAAACTCACATTTTTGTCCGATATTTTGTATCCATTAAAAGAGCAACGGAAGGCATTGTCCAATCCTGCGTTGAAGATGTCAAGGGACAAAAAAGCTTGTCCAAGCTCTTTAGGTACTCATAGAAAACCTCAAAACCAGTACATACTAGGCAAAGCCTAAAAGACAGTGATATAAATACAAGAGTACCTACAAAAACATATTTGGTGCCACTAACTTGACAGCCTCTAAATTCGTGTGGAAAAAGGGAAAAATAAATCAAATCATTGAGCATATTTTCAAGAATTTACTTTGCCTCCGATGGAAGATAATCGGCTAGCGCGACCTCCACAGCCTCAAGCTTCCGAAAGTCCTGTTTGCCTCTTTGCTGGCGAGTAGGATACGAGGATCCTAGCAGGCAATATACTGGGAGCTCTGTAAAAATACCGGTTTTCTTTTTATTACAAATAATTCTCGATAAGAAAGAAATGATTATGAAAGACGACATGGCGCCCAATGTGGGGCCCTAATATCTGAAAAGTCAAGGAAATGTGATAGAAAGCGACATTATCTTAAAAATTAAGATTTTCAAAAAAAAAAAAAACAGCAGATGCAAGTTATTACTTTTGACGAGTTAATTGTGTGGCCAACCTTGACATTTGTTTCTGGGACACCGTGTATAATTTTAAATTTTGGAAGTGGCTATGCACAGAAAGAAAAAAGGTCCTAAAATATCAGGACATTTTTTTGTGGTTATTATGACTTTGTTTTGCAGTACTTTGGGTTGTTATTGTACATATATTCGCAGTATAAATAACATAAAAAACTATAATTACGCACGGTTGTAAATATGGGCACGTTTCTATTAATTATTTCTTCGTGCAATAATTATTTACACAAATGCGAAAGACTTTCTAAAAATCATTCTTATCTAACAGTTTGAAGCAAATAATGAGCAACGTGTGGATGGAGAAATTTTTCGAGCAGGCCGTTCTACTTTCGGATTGTCAGAAAGAAGAATTTTATCATTTTTCTGTGGTATGTAATCGATTAATGCCAGATACTTGCCAATTAATTCGAAGACCAAGAAGGCTTTGGTTTTGCCTCATGTGAGAATTATATTTTTGGTTCCCAAATCTTTGACGCCAATGAAAATGTAATTATTTTCTTTCAAAGCATTCTATCTAAAAGTGGATAATTTTTTATTTAAGTGAAATAAAAAAATAAGCCACATTGTTGGAATCAGAAAAAATATAAGAAAAACAAAAGTTGGTAGTCATTTCTTCATCCTGAAATTCGCCATTTGTATTTTTTACATTAAAGTAATAAAAAATAATATTAAAAGAGAAAATCAAGATTTGCCTTTGATAACTTTAAAATGAAAAAAGGTGGACCTAACTATTCTTCGACACTTTATTCTTCATAAAATTTAGCGATTTAAAATTTAAAAATTGCCAATTTTCCCTAATTTTTGCATCCCTTAAGACAATCGGGATTACCATGGTTCTGCTCCAAAAATGGACACCCGGTATATAATGTACATCTACGATTTACATGTATTGGTTATCTCTGGCTGAACTCTAATAATATGATGTAATTGTGTTTAATTAAAATACGATTTAATTAATAGTACGTACTACTTCACGTTTTGCTTCCGCAATTATATGTAATATATGAGTGGACTACCTTGTTCTGCATAAAGACTTATTATGTGTAAATAATAATAGTTAAAAACATTGTGTCTTTTTTCTTTATATATTGGATATTTTGCCACCAACATTAATGAAATAAAACTTTGTGCCTCAAAGAGCAGTCAAGATTATTTTGTTGAATGTTGAAAAATGTGTTTCAAATTACTCCGTGAACTTAGATCCTTGTTGACTACAAATACTAAAAGATGACGTAAGTAATAATAAAGTAAACATTATATTGGGTGTCCCAAACTTCGCGCACAAGGTTTGAATTTTGCGCCATTTGTGCGGTAAAGTATTTCCAACAAAAAAAAGAGACAGTGTGGCAGCTGGCAGTTCAGGGATATTAGAATAGAATAGAAGTTTATTGACCACTCACATTCATAAGTACATTTTCAGTTATAAAGTCAGGTACTTATATAAGTACTGATACACATAATGAATTAAAATCGTCAGTGAGACAATAAGAAAAACAAACTTTTGAAAGATTTTACAAGACATTTGTTTGATTTTATTGTATTTAAAATGATTAACAAAGTTGTTTTTTTAATGAATAAGAAGTAAGGATTCATATATAAAAAGGCATGGAAGTGGTAAAATCCTATTTTTTTTTAATAAATCGCCACTAGAAGTAGTTCTAGCAATAAGACGAACCGCAGCCTTCTGCAGAATGAAATCTTTTTGGGCACTACTTGAATTACACCAAAGTGCAATGCCATATGTCAAATGACTATGAACTAACTTTCATTACACTGTTATCAACTGAAGGTAGCAGCTGTCCTAACAGGAATATTTGTGTTGATAGTTTTGAATATACGATATCAATATGTGCTGTCCAGTTTAGACTAGAATGTAGAGTAACATCCAAATATTCGTACGATTTGGATTGGATTTTACTAGAAGTAAATGTTAGGTGTTGAGTTTTGGAAATATTTGGCTTCAATTTATTCGCTGAAAATGTATGTTCCACCGCAATCAAACTACCCAAACTCATATCTCTACTAACACGAGACAACAGGTTGTGTCATCCGCAAAGAGGATACATGTACTATTAGGAATATTGACGGATATAAGTCGTTGATGTATATCAGGAAAAGCACAGGACCTAGTGCTGACCCTTGAGGTTCACCGTTACATATAGGAAGTAAGGTAAATTCTGTGCTCTTTATACTGACATTGAAAAAGTTGTAATTCATTATTACGAAGCTTTGCAAGTAAAATATCGACATTAACGCAATCAAAGACCTTCGAAAGATCACAAAAAGAAGCATAAGTAACAGCATTATTATCAAAACCATCAACAACTTCGTTAATAACTGCCAGAAGAGCTTTGATGGTAGAAAAGCCCTTTCTGAAAGCAAATTGTAAAGGTGACGCTTCCAAATAATCAAGTAATTTTTCATTTATAATTGAGCGCTAAACAAAAGAACAACGCGTTTTAATTGTTGAGAAACGTTTTAAAAATAATGAAGGTTTGGCAGCTGTAGTTCGCAATTTTCGAACAAAATATAGTGGTTTAACTTCATCAATTGTGAAGAGATTAATTGAAAAAAGCAGAGAGACTGGAACAATTAGTGATCTTAAACGCTCTGGCTGTCCTTCAACAAGTCGTTCTACACAAAACATCCAAGCAGTTCGTCAGAATGTTGCTGAAAGTCCAGGAACATCAATTCGGGACCGTGGTTAAGAATTGTATATTTCGAGAAGCTGCCTACAGCGTATTCCCACGAAAGATTTCCATCTTCATGCTGATAAAGTTCAGTGACTCCAGAACTGAAGCCTACTGACTACGCAGAGCGAAGAGAGTTCGTTGAATGGGTTATGGAACAGCAAAGTGGATGCTGATTTTTCATCTTCAGTGATGAGGCTCATTTTCATCTTGATGGCTTCGTTAATCGACAAAATTGTCGCATTTGGGGTTCAGAAAATCCACGAGTGATATTGAGAAACAAATGTATCCACAACTTGTCACTGTTTGATGCGGATTTTGGCTTGAGGCATCATCGGATTTTGTGCCTAAATTGCAAGATATGGATGAAGACGACATGTGGTTTCAACAAGACTGTGACACATGCCATACAGCCCAAGGAACAATCCAATTACTGCACGAGTCATTTCCTGGCCGTGTAATTTCCCGTTTTGGTGATCAGAATTGGCATCCTAGACCATGCGATTTAATGCCGTTGGAGTTTTCTCTTCGGGGATTTTTGAAGTCTAAAGTTTATGGCAACAGGCCCGTGACCACCCACGCCTTGAATGAGGAAATTGAACGCTGTATCAACGAAATTCAGTCGCATTTATGCAAAACTGTCATGAAATAAGAGTGTGCGTGTGTGCCAGCAAAACGTTTGGCTATTTACCCGATATGCTATTCCATACGTAGTCCTATACTGTATACTTTACGAATTATTAAAAAATTACAATTTTTAACTAAAAACCTGTGTTTTCTGTCAAAATTACATCATGCATGAATTTTGAGACACTATAATATTTCTAACTATGAAAAGAGGCAAGTACAATTTGTTCTATTTTTCTAAAGTAAGATAATTTTTTAATAATAAAACTGTATTTTTTCTGTGTTCCTTCTTTCTTCACTGTAATAGGTGCGTTAAATAGGAACATTTATATTTTTGAATGTGTAGAGGAAAAATACTGAAATGCGCCATAATTTATTATAATTTTGTACAATACTTAATACTGAGAAATAATTAATTACATTTTGTACAATCATTAAAAATATCATTAAAAATGTACGGTGAATGAAACAGTTTTCTTGCCATGACGTACGAACTAATGGTTTGCAATTTTTTTCAAAGCTTTTGTTTACAAAACCTTTTCATGTATATTTTTTGTTTGTTTCCGTACAAAAGTTTCTAGATGTTTAACTGTACATGATCACAAACAAATACTTTTAAACAAATGGTTTAAGGGCAGAAGTCTGTCCATATCAGAAAATATTACTCAATCGGTTTTAATATCGCAAAAATACTTATCAAAGTGAAGCAGCTATAGGGATTTGTGCGGGATACATATTTTTGAATTGAAGAAACAGAAAAAAAAGACGTTGGAGGACAACATTTTCCAAGATAGAATACAACATCCTGAAATCAGTTGGGGGAGAAATCACATTCAAAATAATAAAAAAAGATTGCAATACTCTAAATATGTCCGTGTCTGTGATCTGTAAGCAAACCTGTCCACACTAGTTGTTTGCGGACAAAAGATAATGGAAAACAAAAAAAAACATGTATTGGTATAAATATTTTGCAATTTTGTAAACAATTTTTGAATAGTCTTTGTATAGGTTATATTTTTATTTTCTGGAAATTACAGGTACTTACTGATTTCGAAAATTTAATAGCAAAGTGTGCCCATCCAAAATACGTAATTTAGAACTGGAACAAGAAAAATTCAGTTCGGGTTCCTTCCACAATCTCTAGTTGAATTGAACAAAATGTAGAGATAGTAAAGGGCATAATCTCATAAAATACGAAATATCTGCACCACTGATCTTTTTTCAATTTCCCATGAATTTCAAATTCGTAATATTGCAATTAAGGAGCATTTTAAAAATAAATTATTGCCGCAGAAATTTTGCTTCTATTCGGGCTATGCCGCTCTGTTAGGTCTAGTAAAATGTAAAATTTCTACTTCAATAATGTTTTTGATATTTTCATTAATACATTATTTTATAAATTACATTTTCAATACAACTTCTTTCGTGAAAGAACAGTTTTTTTAGAATTATTTTAAATTCACTTGATTGATAACAGTAATATAAATAAAAAATGTATAGATCCTCTGGTTGACTTATTTATACAGGGTGATTCACAACTTATCCGAAAAAATTTGGAAATAGATACGTCATGAAAAATGGAGTCAATATCGTAAAAAATGTTTGTAAATACTCATATTTTTGTAGAAAAAAATTATTGAAATTTTATTATTTTCAATCTTTACATCGCTGTGGTATTGTAGTCTCTAGTGTCATTCGCGCTGTGCACAATCCGCTCCCTCTCCCAGGCGATTTCAAATACTGAAATCCGATTTTAGTACTACTTCGTTTTTGCGATAGTGTTTACATTAGTTTTTCAATTGTCAAAAATGGCTTGCGTGTATACCAACTCAAGCGTTGATGGATATCGTTTTAATTTATGGTGAAGCAAGGCTACATTTGTGTTATGGTGAAACATAGAAAGTGGGTAAGACATGCCCAAATGTTTACCCGTTGGTGGACAAAAATTTGAACAGTTTTTATCACATCAGGTATGTCAAACTGTTTTATTAATTAAAACCACAATTAATTTTAATAATTAAGAAATTCTTTCAATTTTTTTTTCGTTTTTTTTTTGCCGCCGTGCCGGTCGCATGCAAGGTTAGGTTTTATAATGGATCAGTTTCCAGTGCCGTGCAGAAGTCTATTTTTAAATAATTTTCTAACTGCCCATTTTGATTTTTTTTTTAATAATTGTATTTGTAAGAGTCCCCTGTACATTCAAAAAATTTTTTTTTTGGATAAGTTTTGAATCACCCAGTATAAGAATTAAGCAAATTTTTATATCTAATTAAGTAAGTAACTATCTAAAGTTGAATATCTACGCATGTCTCTATTTTAAGGTTTAAAAAATTAACAGAATAGCCGGTTTTTCCATTTCCTAATAAATTTATTTGTCAATTAAATCTATATCTGTCTCATTATATGTGGTTGTGTAAGTAAGTGACAAAATAGATTTAATTGGCAAATATATACATTGACCACTGGAAAAACCGGCACTAATAGAAAAAAAATAAGTGTAAATCTGAAACATTTAAAGCAGAAATATCTGATGATAATAATAACGAAATTAAACAAGAATCCCCATTTTAGACATAAATGATCCTCTTTCGGATTTGCCACTTGTTTGAACAATTCCCTATTCCCTGATTTACCTAAGCCATAGAGTCCAATTAGCGTTTCGTACGAGCTACGCCAGAGTTAGTCAAAATTATTATTTGTTATGCCAAAAAATGTAAAACAGAAATTTTCGAGTTGATATTTAAAAAATGTTCAAAATTATAAAAGAATTTCAAAATAAAATTCTAACTTTGATCTATCAGCCCCCTTTCCATCCCACTGTTCCTTTTTACTGTACGGTAGTTACGCTACTGTGCAATATTTTTATACAAACGTTTACAAACAACTTTTTAAATAGTTTTTATACGGGTTTGGGGGCAAAAGTACGTAAATTTGGATTAGGCTTAAAATGAAGGAACCTTAGACAAATGATCCTGAAGGAAATGCCACAAGTGGCATAGTCCTACTTTAAATTTAAATTTAAGGATTTTTCGCTATAGGTACGTTTAAGACAAGATTACAGCTCCATGGTATCAAACCATATAACTTCAAATGTTGCTATATTAGAGAGCAGCATTTTCATTGTTGAGCAATATTTAAAAAATAATGAATACAGTATTTTGCCCTGACGAGTACTAACTATTAAATATAAAACTCCAACTACGTCTTATGAGACGAAATCTTGTAAAAATATTAAAAACGTTAAAATATATTCATTATTATTTATTCTACGCAGCTGTTGCTGTAGGATATGCGAAAGTTCGAATATATTCTGCTTGTCATAGCGTTTCTGTTAAATTCCTGCATGAAAAGTGAGTTTTGAAACTGACGTTTGCTCCCAAGCGTTCTCCTTGTATACCGTTGCTCAAGTGAACTTGAAATACTTTTACATAATCGTTGCTACTAACCGCTTCATTCACGTGAAAAGAAAGTTTGCCGTCGATTGTTAGATTATACTTCGCTATCTGTACGAGGAATTCTCAGTACTCTAAATTCCCATCAAAATTATTAGAGAAAATACTAGTTTTTTAAAATGTCTTATACAATTACAACAGCTTTGATAATTTTTGAGAGAACGACAATTGAAGATTTCCGTATACAGGGTGATTCACAATATCCAAAAAAATTGGGAATATATGCGGTATGAGAAATGAAGTCAATATCGTAAAAAAAAATTGTGAAATCTTTATAGTTTCCGAGAAAAAATTATTGAAGTTGTAGTACTTTCAACCATTACATCGCTGGACAACTGTAGTCTCTAGCGACTCCGAATATTAAAATCCGATTTTACAATCGTTGTTGCGATAGTGTTTACAATAGTTTTTTAGTAGTTAGTGTTAAAAATGACTTGCGTGTATAGCAACTCGGAGTTGATGGATATCGTTTTAATTTATGATGAAGCAAGACAACATTTGTATTATGGTGAAACATTTGTGTTATAGTGAAGCAAGACAACATATGTGTTAGTTCGTAGAAACTGAATCAGACGTGCCCAAATATGTTTATACGTCCGTGGACAAAATTTTGAACACAGTAGTTGTAACATCAGTTATATCAAATTATTTTATTAATTAAAACCACAAATTAATGTATTAATTAATGATAACAATAGCGGCAAAAACAGTTGAATTTGTTGATATAAAATAGGTGCTATAAAATTCTATTTATTTTCTTTCCTTGTGGAAGTTTTTTCCGTTTTTATCACATTTAGCCACTATGCCGGTCGCATTGTGCGGGGTCAGGTTTTACAGTTTCCAGTGTCGTGCAGAAGTGTATTTCCAAATCATTTTCCAACTGCCCTTTTCGAGTTTTTCTTTACAAAATTGTATTTGTAAGAGTCCCCTGTACATACAGAATGTTTTTTTTTTGCATAAGTTCTGAATCACCTTGTTTATATGAGCCCAAACTACTAAATGTTCAAACGGGCCATAATATTGTCATACAACTTAGAATAAACATAGTCTGCATCAGCATCTTCAATTTACAATTATTTTAAATAGTTTTTTTGTGGTGGATTTTGATTGGTATGTTGCGTTGAGGAAGATTATACTTAATTATAAGTTTTTTATTGTTTGTGTAATTTAGATTGTTTTTGTTTTGGAAAGTTTTCGGCTGAACCTTGTATGGTTACATTCACTTGCACATGGATTTATGGAGCACTGTCGAGTATGATACTCTAATGTCTAGTTTTCATTGTCTTTTTTTTTTAAGTGCTAGGCTATGGGACTAAAGTATATGTATGTATGGGCCCCCTTAGAGAGCCTGTATGTGAAGCTTTAGGAGCTTTTGTAGTGTGCGGCAGCTTTAAAAGCTGTGCACCCCTGAGGATTTCACCGCAGGTAGAATGGGCCTGGGTGGTCTGCTTTAAGAGTAGTTAGGAACTATGAGCTCCGTTTGATCATTTAAAGAAAGGGAACTCGATAACTAAACACAGGCGATTTGGAAATTTTTCACTCCAAAGATTTGAGGATCCTCAGTCAACACTGTGGCAAAGAGAATTTTTCGTTATTATAAAAATACAGTTTTCAGAATTGACTACGAAAATGATGTTTGAGCATCGTTTAATGAAAAAGTTTCCTAAATATTAGAAAAATATGGTTATAAGAATTTATAAATAAATTTCTTGTCAAAGAAACCATAACATTTATGACATTATGATCATATTAAGTTCAAACATGGCATTAAAAATGCATACAAATATAAAATCATTCGTAAGAAATCACACAAAATAATTACACAATCACATAAAAAAGTTCAAACCCACATATCATTTCCGAAGGAATTCGATGTGCTGAACACGAATTTTTAGTCAAAATTCATGACTTGCCGATGAATTTCGAGAAATTCCCGAAACTTGACTGCCGAGAAATGTAAAATTTTTGGTGGATTACCATGACCTATATTTCTCAGAAAATCCATATTTGACCCAAATATGCTGAAAACTAATTTTTCCCGAAATTTTATTTATTTATTTATTTATTTATTTATTTGTTTCGGAAAATGATATATCTGGACAAAATTAAAGAAAAAAATCAGTTTTGATCCATGACCACACAAAAATTTTACTTTTTTTCCGAAATTCACCGTCAAGTCATGAATTTTGACTACAGGATAGTGTTCAGCGCATGCTTCGGGAAATGATATGTGGCTCTCTTGGGTTTGGACTTTTTTTTGTAATTCTGTGTTGTTCAAAGAACAGTAAAATAGTAATCAATCAAAATATCTACAATTTTGCTGATTTTCTAAAAATTTTCATCTACAGTATTAAGAATTTCGATCTCTGACAGCTTACCTTTTTCGATTTTGCGATTAATTCTTGGGATGTGAGAAGCGAAGAATAAATTCTACTTGGTATAAATCCAGCAAGAGAAAGCAGCATTTTATTATTTCGAAATATCCATCCAATCCATTTGTGTGCAAAATGTTGATTCATAACATATTTTTACTACTTTGGATTGGAAACAGTGATATTTATAACAAAAATTATGAAAATCGTTCGAATATATAGCAAATCATAAGAAGCATACCTCTGTTTATGTTAAAAACACAGAATTCTTTTAAACAAATTCTTTTTAAAAGAGTTCGTTTTTAAAAAAGTTATTTTAAGTGGAACACCCTGTATATTATTGCAATTTTGGATTCTACGTCAATTTTTAGGTGAACTTTCATAAAAGTTTCCTATTCTTAAAGTTAACCGTTTTCGATATATTTTTTTTCAAAAAAAATGAAAAAAGGACTGCCTAATTCAAAAAGATGTGTCTTTTACAATAATAAAGTTAGAGCGAAAAAATTTATAGGAGACATAACTAAAACTCTAAGCTTCCCTGCCATAATTTCAAAATGACTTAATTTCATACAGGAACAAATTTGTTCTCTTTCGAATGGTATAATGGTTCTCTATACCTAGCTCTTCTGGTTTTTAAGATATTTACTGTTTTTCGTTCAGTCAACGGATATCGCTTAATTTCTTACGAGGATGGCTGTGAAATTTTTAGTGGAGCTTCAATACAAGGACCTAATCTGTCACTAGTTTATTGTTGACAATTTAACACATACAGTGAATGTTTATTTGAGTATTATTTATTGTTAGAGAATGGAAAACGTTAACATTTTATTAAAATGCTGACATACTAAATATATTATTTATTCATGGAGAGTGTCACAAGATAATAAATATAACTTGCAGAGCGTTAAGTGGACGCCATTATGCCCGAAATAGTCTGAAATATGTCTAATGTCTCGTCACCCTGTATACTACGAGCAAGGAACCGGATCGGCATCGGCAGGGCACATACTCGCCACAGGCCGAGTTTTCAGAGGCAATTCACACTGCGACAGGCATGCCGCAGGTAGTATTTCCCTAGCTTTGTGAAAAAATGTTCGTGACTTCCACTCTGGTAAAAATTGTTCTAATCTTAGATGAAGAAGAGCAGGAAAATAAAAATTTCCGAATAAAAAAATACGTTTTTTTAAATTACAAAATTTTATTGTTAAGAAATCGTGTTTGTTTTAATACATCTGTATAAATTAATACATACTTAATAAATATACCTATCTTGTTGCAATTTCTCGCCAATTTTTTTACATATCATGTTTTTGTAGACATTCAGGCCGAGTATGTATCCCATTTACGTTAAAATGTTATGTTAGAATAACATTTGTAAATAACATGCCGTAATAACATAAGTATCCGTCAAACAGACATGTTATTTAATTGTAATGAAATGAAACGGAACACAGCCGCTATTTTATGTTGTACGTACCCTTTATTTACGAGTTTGCGCTCTACGTTGTAAGTATTTGTTTCATGTTTCATAACAACAGACTACGACTACCGGCAGAACGAAACCATCACAATTAAAACTTATTAATGCTTTATGACAACAGTTTGCTACTAAAGTTAATTTATTGAGCATGAATTTGGGGAAAAACCACACAAAACAAAAAAAAATTNGTTTATTTTTGCCTTTAATACAAAAAAAATATTCTTAGGAATTAAAATAAACATTTGCTTTCCCAAAATGGAGATTAAAACAACCATTTTAATAAGCAGAATGCGAAGTGTTTTTGCTCAGAGTGTGAAAGTGATGTTGCTACATACAAATTACCAGGGCTGGAAAAAATATAACGATTTATGATCTTTTTGAAATTGGAACACAACATGTTGGATTGCCCAATAACAAAGAACGTTATTGTACATGTACAGCGCAATTTCCTCATAGTAGATGTAAATTTGATTGAAACGAATCAGTGGCGTCGAAATTGAGTGAGGTCACAGGGACTTCAACTGTCAAAAAGTTATTTGAAATTAAACAAAATATTCTTTCACAGATTCTAATAGACTATTTCTATCAAATCATCGGCATCTCTCGATTTTTTTTTTGTAGATTGTTACCGGTTAAAAGTCCATTGATCAAAAACTGTATTTTACTTCCAATCTTCGAGGCGGCTTTAGGAACCATTTTAGAAAAAAATGTTTGTTTTATTCTCTATTTGTTTTGATGAGAGCATTCAAGGATAATGATTTAAAATATTGGAAAACGGTCTAAAATTTTAATTCATGGAACGCAAAAAGCAAAATTCAATCTCTCAGAGCACTACTGTTCGAAAACGACTAAAATAACACTCTCGTTTGCGGAATGAGAATAATCATATTATAGTTCATTGAACACTTTTGATCTCTGACATGATTATGTAATTTCCTTTTCTGATGTATTGGTTATTATCCACGCCGTGTCCTAACGATATCTGAAAGTTTCGTTTTTTAAGACGACTGAGCAGTTAAACCCTCTTTAAATGATTCGTACGTACAACGTTTATGTCCAAACTGGGACAACCATTACACAACATCGTCTCATAACCATTATTCAATACATGACCAGCTGACCTCACTCGGTCTCGAACGAAAACGAAACCTGTTATACCACAGAAGAAGTGTGACACCCGGAAGAATCGCGGGATTGCATAACTTAACATTATGCGAAATGGGAAACTATCGCATCTATATAACATAAGGATGTCGGTGAAATAGTGAAAGGAGAAGCAATTTCGCTTCGAGTAGGTACTGATGAATCAGCGCCTTTTTTTGGTTATATGAGAAAGACACATTGTTTCGGTGATTGGTCACCAGCGAAAGAAAGTCGTAAGTGTTTCCTGCGGTTTTAAAGTGTTGAGACTAGGATAAAATTTTTAATTCCTGGGATTATATTTCTCGAGATATTTCCTTTTCGCATCCGGACGGCTAAAATTGCTGTTTTAATCTCCAGTCGTGATCAGTGACCCCGAAAACCCCCGTATACCAAATTTGGGGCAAATGTGTTATTTTTTGAAAATTTGGTCGGCCGCCATCTGGAATTTAGCAAAATTCGTGATATTTAACCTTAATTGACCCGTTTTATTGAGGTTAGAAAAAGAACCATCAATTCTGACAGCGGATTCACCTTCGGCGGGGTCTTAACCATATAAATGAACATTTGAATATAGAAAAATTTTTTTTTGTATTTTTCCTAGCGCTTTTTCGAGAATTATTGCTATTTTTGACCTGTTTTTTGAGGTTAGGAAATTCCTGTGATGTTTTAGCTTAATTAATTTTGACACCGGATTCGTGATCAGGAGGCAATAATACTTCGGATAACAAATGTCGCATGAAAAGTACAGATAACTTTTTTTTGTGTGGCTGTGTTACCAACAAAAAGGTTCTAAAATTTACGAAATCTGTTTGCAATTCGATATACAATAATTTTTTTGTAAAGTTACGGAAAAATATTGGAATTGAAATTACCATGAAGTCATTAAAAGCTAACAAATATTTTTACTACTATAGAAACTTTTAACAGTGTATCCTTGAAATAAATTCAAGTCAAATTTGGAAAAACTTCCAATCCAGAGGAATGCAATCCACACATCTTTTGACAATAAAATTGTTCGTCGTCATAAAGGTGAGGTCGATTTGTAAGGATTTACACTTAATAAGCCCAGAAACGTATAATAGTCGAGGAAATAAAACACTAAAAACGGCCTTACCTCCGAAATCTGTGCAGTAAGATGGATCGTGATGCGTTTTTTTGCGTTCGATTCGTTAGAGCGTCCAGAAAGTTTGTGACCCTATGTGATCAATGAGAAATGAAAATTGCATGGTTGCATAAGAAAAATGCATTTTTAAAATTGCACTCGAAGAGTTAAAAATATGAAAAATTTACAACTCGCAAAATATTGACGGAAATGAGTTCAATTTTGCTATTCGGGGGTTTTTGGGGTCGCTAAACACGAATATCACGACGGCAACGGTATCCGAGGCACCTAGTGCCCAGGGTGGACGGTTTCCACGTCGTCTGGAGTTTTGTGGAAATTCGTTATAAACTTAACCGAAATTCGTTACCTCAGGGTTTTTGGGGTCGCTGAACACGAATATCACGACGGCAACGGTCTCCGAGGTACCTAGTGCCCAGAGTGGCCGGTTTTCACATCATCTCTTGGAATTTTGTGGAAATTCGTTATAAACTTAGCCGAAACTCGTTACCTCGGGGTGTCTGAGGTCGCTCAACACGATTATCACGACGGTAACGGCCCTCAAGGTACCTAGTACCCAGGATGGCTGGTTTCTGTGATAACTATTTTATTCTTAATTTTTTTATTATAAAAATACATTTATTCATTACAAAAAATACATGTTTTCAAAAAAAAATAATACTTAGATATCTTTACAGTTTTAAATTTTCTTATTTAATTTTTTAATTTTCATTATTATCCTCTTCATCTTCTTCATCTAGAGGAACTTGGAGCGTATCCGTATATACTGGTATGTGTAAGAGTATATATTAGTATATATGTAAGAGTAAAACGTGGAAACAGCGGCCAGAGATCGCAATCCTAACCTAAAATTTCATCAATGCTACCAACTGTATTAAAAGCGCCAAATTAAAAAAAAATGTTTCGGATAATGTATTTAGATATTCGATAAAGCTTCTGAAGATGACATCGGTACCTCGGAGACAATTACCGTTGTGATTCGTGTTGAGCGACTCCAAAAATCCCGAGGTAACGAGTTTCGGCTAAGTTTATAACGAATTTCCACAAAACCCCAGGAGACGACGTGGAAATCGGCCACCCTGGGCACTAGGTACCTTGGAGACCGTTGCCGTGGTGATATTCGTGTTGAACGACCCCAAAAACCCCGAGGTAACGAGTTTCGGCTAAGTTTATAACGAATTTCCACAAAACTCCAGGAGACGACGTGGAAACCGTCCACCTTGGGCACTAGGTACCTCGGAGACCGTTACCGTCTTGATATTCGTGTTCAGCGACCCCGAAAACCCCCGAATAGCAAAATTGAACTCATTTCCGTCAATATTTTGCGAGTTGTAAATTTTTCATATTTTAACTCTTCGAGATGCAATTTTAAAAATGCATTTTTCTTATGCACCGATGCAATTTTCATTTCTCATTGATCACATAGGGTCACAAACTTTCTGGATGCTTTAACGAATCGAATGCAAAAAACCGCTTCACGATCCCTGTTACTGCACATATTTCGGGGGTTCAGTGCTTTATTTCCTCGACTATAAGGATGATCTCTTTCTACGTTAATACGATTTGACCTTAAGACCTTGAAATGACCTTGAAATTGACGTGATAGAGTTAAAAATACACCGGATTCGGAATCAGTATCCCCAAAAACTCCTTTAACCATAAACATATTTTATAATATCTGTATTCCTTGCAAGCAATAAACAAGCAAATAGATTAAAATATTCCAATATTAATGAATTTTTTCTCTCGGAAAATATGCTTCTAATGGAAAAATTGAGAAAGACACTTTTACTTAAAATTTTTCAATATTATAAAATATTTAATATTGGATCCGCCATATTGTATCCGTCATCTTACATTTTGAAATTCTAATTCTAAATTCGGAATCAGCGACCCCAAAAACTTCTTTAACTATGTACATATTTTTTAATGTCTCTGTTTTCGTTGCAACCAATAGACAGATTAAAATGTTCGAATATTCATGAATTTTTTCTCGGAAAATATGCTTTTAATCGAAAAATTACTACACTTTTTACTTAAAATTTCATGCAGAATTTTTAAATTTTTAATACTCGTTCCGCCATCCTGAATTTTAAAAATCTAACGCTGGATTCGGAATCAGCGACTCTAAAAACGTATAAGAATGGTCAAATTTTTTGCATTCTCTTTTTTTTTCGATATGACCTTGGATTGACCTTGACCCGGACCTGATCGGGTTAAACGGACCTCAGATTCGGATTCAGCAACCCCAAAAACACGTAGATGTCATGGTCTAGTCTTTCGGACCAGGTACTTTTTTTGGCACTGTGAATGATACAACTTTTTCAGTTTCAAAAAGGTTAATTATTTGAAGTTTCTCCAGTTAATTTAAAATTCTTGATTTATGTTTATAAGGTGATTACAAACTTGGAGAAGATTTTTTAGTGATAATTAGAATGGACAAAAATTATTTTTAATAATCAAAACCGTTGAAACGATGCTTAAAATAATGTATAACCAAAATTTTTGAAACTTATTGAGAACTTCTGGAATTATATACTACATAAAAAGGGTGGTGTCCGCTTTTTGTCCAATTTTTTGTAGTAGACAGAAGAAGTTAACGTGGTGGTAACATATGAAACCGCTGATGAAAACTGTGAAGTATAGATGGAGTCAGCGGTTCCAAAAATGTTTCTTTCTATTATCGTGGTAAGCCACTAGGTACTAAAAATATATTTGCCAATTGAGTTTTTGCAACTCGATTTACTTAATCTTCAAATTTTCTGTCCAAGTTTGTACACACTGTGTATAGTTAAATTTCTGTATTACTAACAGCGGCCTCATAAGAAAGAGATAATGTAAATATGTAAGTAATCATATTTTTAATTAAGTATTAGATTATCTACGTCATTAAACTAGTATTCGCTTTATACATGGTTAAATTAGTGAATGGCCACTTCAGATCACGCACTAATCAGATGTAAATACCGATCGATTAACGAAAGTAAAAGTATTTACAGTGTTATTTGCCGATCTTTCCATTTTTCATTTTTCACAACTCGTCCGTTGTAATTTACTACCCTTATGTAAAAATATATGTCCTTTCATTTTCACTGTCGGTAAACTTTTACTGCTAGTCAACCCAAAAGTTCCATTAACATGTTCGTAGTTCGCAGGTGGCTATTACATACATATGCAGTGTATTCATTTTACTCTTGAGTTTGATGAGTAGCTACTGAATATGTAAAACATTTACATCTTCTAATTTTCAGGGTCAAAACGATGAAAAAACTTATTAGTAAACCTGGCTATGTGTAATCGATGCATTATTTATATCTAACACTATTCAGAAAATTTTGAGGTTAAGCAAAGGTCACTACTACGTTTTTAGCGTGGATTCCTTTGATGTCGAGGTCTCAGATATCTATTGTTTAGTTCTACTTTTCGGCAAGGTAACCTGCGGAGTAACTGCGTCTCCGCAACGGCACCGCATCTTACTTTCCGGATCTGTGAAGCAGGCCTTAGGAAACTTCCGGTACAAAATTTCCTTCTAAGCGTATTACACTGTCAGTTCAACTACTTGTAAATGAGCATGGCGTTCAAAAAGTGTCACGCCAAATTAAAAACCTAATGGGAAAGACGGAACACCATGCCAAAAACGCTGGAGATCTTATTGACAAGATCAAGGGAATCCAATTTGAGTCAGATGATACCCTAGTGAGGTTGTTATTCACAACAGTGCTAATTAAGTGTTCTGCATAATAAGTATTCAGTGCATAATATCATTAAAGGGTAAATAAATGGATTCTACTACATGCAATATTGCAAATTTGTAAACACAGTAGCTGATGCTGTCGCGGATTTTGATAGGTAGGTGGTAGGTATCCCACGTCAAAGCCCCACGTTGGGCGCCACGTCGCGGATTTAGATAGGTCGGCTGTTTACCCTCTGTCGTAGCCTTACGTTGAGCGCCATGACGCGGATTTTGCTCGGCCTAACTAGCTTGCAGTAGTTGAGTTGACCTACCATCATCTCCCTTTAACATATTTAGAGGGTTATAGATAGTGTTGCTTAGTGTTGATGTTCAACGCTTCAATTGTTGTGGTTTCACTTGAGACGCACTTTGGACACTTGCACCGTATTTTAATAAAAGTCTGAAATATTTAAATGTTTTGTGTAATGAGTTGTCTACTGATCCTTTTGCACTGGCTTGAGTTTGATAGTGTACGGTCTCCTTATAGTGCCGGGTACGTTGAGCTTTAGAACCCTTGTAAGAATTGCAGCATAAGAGCTACAGTTATAGTTGTTACGATGTCAATTGGAATCTGTGAATCTTAAAGCACAGGAGCGTCTGCACTTCTCTTGAAATTTCTTCGTATATTTTAGCAATGATTTGTCTCGTAATTTATACTCGAATAGCCATTGGGCGAGTCCGGTATTGGTAGACAGTCCGCCTGATGTAGAATCGACGTCGGCGCGCTGGTCGTCAAAGCAAACCTGTATTGGTCCACTAGGTCGTAAGTCATTTTTTGCATGGTATTCTATAATTAGTTTGGTGTTGTAGTATAACAACCCAGGGTTCGATCGAAAAAAAAATAAACATAGTTGTGGTCAAAAATATGTGATCGTCATGAGGAATACCTACGTTGTATACATCTATTTTTAATTGAACGGACGGCACTGGCTACTAACTTTAAAGAGGGGAAGTATGGTTAAATTTTATAAAACAAAAGCAGAGTAAATACACCTAACTTTATTATTTACGTACAACAGTCTTCAAATTAAACATGTGACAAATAGAAAGAACAGCAAAAACATTAACAACCATTTAACATAAAATGAGAGTGCCAGGCTCACCTAGAGCTCCTGTGGGGAAAGAGCATGGCAGAGAAACCCACGATCGTTGCTCTAACTACCCAAATATAAATACAAAACAACCGCTAACAAAAGGCATAATCTAAAATCCTTTGCTACTGATACATAACACCTTACTCGAATTAGACATACACACTTACAAGTAAAACTGAAGAGGTTTGGTGTTAGTTAGCCGGCAGGGCCGGAAGGTACTGGAGTCCCATACGGGAGGCAATCCAGCTATGAGTTGAGATTTCGGAAGATCTGTTTTAGCAATTCTTTTTTTGTATTTAATTATTCTTTTTACAGATTCATTCCTCACGGGCGAAAATGTTAGTAAATTCAACAAGGCTCTTATATGCGTATGACATAAAGTGAGCACAAGAAATGCTTTATTACTTGTTTTTCGAACAACGTAATCATGACAAAACAAGTTAAATGTGAAACAAAGGAGTTGTTATTGCAATATCCGGGCAGTCACGACAATATATACATATTTTAATATGTAATAAATAATGAGCAATCGTTAATAATAATTGTAACAATTTTACCTTAGAAAAATATACGCCCCTGAGCATAAAACAATGAAGGCTAAACATACACAAAATTATTATCATGAAACATCTATAATCATCACAATCATAAGATTACATAGAACAATTAACAACAAAGTACTTAGAGAATAATTACCTGCTAATTAATACCGGTTAAACACTTAATTTTTCACTACTTATATATTTTCACCGTGCACCGATCGTCTTACTTTTCACCCCGCGCTGTTCTCACTTCTACTGTCTAGGGTTCCTTCCAGAATTCCCCACCTAGGCGTTTGCTTTTTTGCGCTTCCTTCTAGCAACTGTTAATTACGTTTTCATTATTGTATAACACCCACGTAACAGGTGACGTTGAAGTTGATGCGATAAGTATGGTTTTGCACAGTGTCAAACGCGGTTCACTTGGATTTGTCAGTGACTTAGAGAGCAGTGGTATATTTATTGTTGGTATAATACGTATTATTAATTATTAGTTAATATTATTATTTGTTCATATCGTAACCAGTAAAGGGTTATCTCTAGTAATTCAGCATGGCTTACTGGAGACCCTTTGAAAGGAAGATAACGAAATAACCCGGGAAAATCCCCAATAGTAGAGCCGGTTTTTGTCGAAAGCGTCAAAACAAAATCAGAGTTTAAAAACAAGGATTTACACGTACAAAGTCAAAGTATTACTTTAAATATATATGACCTTTTAGTTGGTCCTCGCTGAACAATAACATATTTCATTATAAAATAGGCAAACTTAAAACTAAAACCAAAAATTTATATACTTTTAGTACTTCAATCCAAAATTGGTAAAAATAAATATTTCAAATATGTTATTGGCTAAATGAACAAATAATAGGTAATAAATCTAATTTTTTTCTACTTAAATACTGTCTCATTAATATAATATTAGAAACGTTAGGTATGACACTTATTTAATAAAAAATCAAGAAATCTATCCTAAGAATTTACAAATAGCACAATTTTTCTGGACGCCTATGGATTCCGTCAAATTTATGAGTTAATTGTTTTTATGCGGTTCCAACTGATATCGTAACAACTTATATATATGATTGGCATCGTGAAAGCTGTGTATGTGAGCGTTGCGCTCGGTTTGGTTTTAGGAGACTTATAACACGAAATGCGGTTTAAAAATTCATGAGCTTTATTGATTTACTTAAACAGTAATACAATGTATGCAATACGGTGATTGATATACAATATGAATCCTTGAGTTTCGGATCGAGTACAGACGCACTCTGGCCAGGAGTCCGTGCTCTGGTTAATAAACTGCGGAAAACCTTAGTTGGTGTTCTGACACTGGCGGCGCTGTGGAGTGAATTCCACTAAGCGGCCTGATGTATGGTCTGGTTTAGTTCCAGAAAAGGGGAGTGAATTTAAAGTTCCTAGGATGTTATTATTTTCGCCCCTTTTTAGAAAGTGGTGCGAGAAATTTTTACGCTCCTTGCATTCGTCACATCCGGGTGGTTCGGTGAGTAAAATTTTAGAAACATTGGCGAATTTTTTTTTTTAAACATCCGTGAATTTCCTTCGTGGTTGGAGCCATGCAGCGCTCAGTCGCGCGCTTGTCCGTATCATCGTGGATGTCTCTAGGATGATTCTGACAGCGATCTCATTTGCGGAGCCTCGCGAGAAATATTAAAAAGATCCGTAAAAAATTGAGTGAATTCTTTTTATGTTAACGGAACTGTTCCATATGTTTTTCAACTGATTTATTCTATTGTAGAATTGTTACGAATATTCGAAACACAGGCGAATTTTGACTGTCCTGCATACTACGACAATCCCTCAAATGAAAAAAATGCATGTACAGATGTAGATAGCACTATTAATGCTGCAATAATTTTTTCCTTTACATTATTATTATTTTCTCAAGTTAGTGTTTATTTTGATCATTTGTTTATCTTATTGTTAAATATTAATATTTTTTTCGTAAATAATGTATAAAGTATGTATCTAATAATTTTGTTTACGGAAAAACGTTTCGAATGTTACTTACTCACGCCTTTCTTTCGAGGTAAATTTAAAAAGATATAACATATTTACATATCTTCATAAATCATCATCATAAATAGATCATAATAATATAAATAAATGATGTTTTGAATCAATCAATATCATCCAAAAAAAGTCCGGTGGTTTGGATTTAAATTTGACCATCGCGCAGTCTTCAAGTCTTCTCCCAGCGCCAGCGGCGTGTGCCCCCTCTACTCCCGATTTTGTTCACCTGAAAATCGACCGAAGGCACGTCAGCGCGTGCAATCGCGACCCTGTCCGCAACAGACGGAGTAAGCTGTGCGGGACAAGAGAACCGAGGTCCAGTTTAGAGCCTGCTTCGTTTACAGTGGTTTACGTAGACAGTGTGGTTTTTGTGTTGTGTTATTGTTTGTGTGGAACCGCGATGGCACCCAAACTCAGTCACCCTTTCCTCGAAGGACTCAAGGATATACCGGAAGGGAAGAAGAAGGACCTGCATAAGATCAAGTCGTGGTGAGCAGCCTGTTGCGTTTTTGGTTCGGGGTTTGGTGGGGTTTTAAGGACGCTTCCTTAATAATTTACTGTCAAATTTGTTTGAATTTTTTACGAAATTCGTGATAAATTTTTATCTATTTAAAATAAGCGATGTTTTAAAAAATTAAATATTTTTAGTANAAAAAAAGTTACTGTTCGGAGCCATACAATATTTAAAAATTAATTATTTCTGACCAAACTAAGCAGAATTCGAAAAAAAAGGTAGATACATTTTTTCTTCAAAAAAGTCTTAATTCATTAAAAAATAATATTATTTGCTTGATAATTCAAAGGAATAAAAAAATTCGAAAAATTAGAAAACTATCCTTATTTATAACCGATTTTGATGAAACCTATGATAGTTAAAGACCCTTATGGTATGATTATTACCTACAATTTTCATTCCATTATTTTAATCAGAAAAAAAAATATCCAAATGATAAGACTCCTTTGGAGGGCCATATTTCAGTAACGGTGCTCCGAAGGACCAATGTTTCTAGGAACTTCTTTTACTACTTTTGGCTCTACTTTCACCTCCTTAAATTTTGTACCAACTTTTCCAAACACCCTGTATATAGATTTTAAAAAAAACAAACTTAATGTAGTATTAACTAACATGTGGAAGATACTATTGCAACTTCTCTTTTTGTAAGTTGGAGTTTAGTTTATTGAGGAAACTTTATTTAATTTTTGCATTTTTATGGATTAGGAATGCTGTTTTAATCCCATCTTCGAGGAATAAAATGTCACTATCAATTGTTATAAATTCATATTTTAAATGTAAAAATAAGTGAATGTTTACAAAAGCAATTTGAATAGCTACAATAATAATTTTGGACAGCTGTTAGGGTGTAGGTTTTGTTAGACCGGCACATCCAGCCACTAGTCAGTTGATGGGTCTCATCCCAATCCATTCAGGATGTGGAAAATGTTGTAACTGTCGTTTCAGATGTTACAATTTTTTCTAAAAGTTTGAGATTTCATATACCTACTTATAATTTTATTCAGTTAATATTTACTGACTCCATGCGAAAGGAGGGGTAGTCTTTCCGAAGACAGTTGAGCAACTATAAAAACGCCTAGCAACAAAACTCAATGAGTTTCATAGGCGTCCCTAAAAAAGTTTTCTGCAAAAGGTAAAAAATTTTAATAATTTGTATATAATGTGCAGAAAATTTCTATTATATGAACATATAATAGAAATGAAGTCAAATGAACATTTGACCAACAACATATTTTAATTATTTATGTCCTCAAACAATTTTATTATATTGATGGTAAATTTCGTTTTGTTCCGTTTCAAAAGGTCTCCAAAATGCCATGTTGTAATAATATTAGTAAACAAAATATCCCTCTTATTTTTCCCTTTCGCAATTAATTGTAATATGAATGACTAATAGAAGGTGCCTATAATTAAAATTACCTGAATCACACCAAATTCCGCATTGCTGCACTGAACTGCTAGGCTATTTGTTGATAACTAAATTTATGGCCAGGTAGCCCAGTGCGGCTGTGTTTGTGACCCGTTTGCCCGCGCGCTCATTCTTCAACTGAGCGACCAGACTTGTATATGGGTATGGCTAAATAAATATGGGAACAAGTTATTCAAATATTTCAATGCTGCGTCAGCGACCGAACCTGGTACATACTGCCAATTTCTTGGTTCTTCAATTGAGATCGGAAAGACTATATCTGATGAAACATTCCATATTAAAATCTGCAAGCAAAAATATCTCTTTGTAGTAGCTCTTTTTTACGTTGTTAGTCTTCGTCAAGGGTTATAATAGAATAACAGGAATACAAATAATTTTTTTGAATAATTACACTTTTTAACAATATCAATGCCAGGTATGTGTTTTTATGTTCATTTTATTTAGACATGTCATTTTTAGTTTTTATTTTGGATTATTCATTACTAACTGTCTACTAGGTATTGTTGGTATAATTCAATGCTAGTTGATGCATGTAGCGTATAGAGTAGTTGTTTCCTGCAATATCAGCAGTTAGGAATCTTGTCTGTGGGGGTTAGATATCTTTTGTTTTGCATACCTAGATTTATGGTAGCCAAGGCCATTGTATGACTTCATTTGATAAAATTTTTAGAATAAAATAGAGTAAAAAATAACAAAAATACATTTCAGAAAGCGTGATCAAAAACTTGGTAAATAATGGTGAAAACTGCATCTTGAAAAATTGAAAAAAAAAATTGGTAACGCTTAGAAGAAATGCGATACGCTGTTTAACTGAAAATAAATGTGAAATAATTTTTTTGGTGTAAATTTAATTTGAATTTTTTTTTGTATTATTGCTATTATCAGTGCTATCAAAGAATCCGTCTAAATGGGACACCCTGTATACAGCGCGCCCGTAAACCAACGCCTAAATTCAATAAAAACTCGGTTAATTTTCTTTTTGGAAAACGCTCGATCGATTTTTATTTTCATTATTTCATTTATCAAAGAAATTGATACGCCGCCGTCTTTGACGGACTTTTTGCGACTCATTTAACTTTATTTTCTTACTACTAAATATTTTAATATTAACGGGAACCAGAATGTAAATTTACTTCATTGTTTCGTTTCTTTAAGTACCCTAAATGAAAGAATATCGAAAATACGAAATGTTAACATACAATGTGCTATTTTTAGTTGATGCATTTTATGCGAATAATTTTTTAATAAATAATAACTAAAAAAAAAATGTTTACCTTCCGAGCGGTAATAATAAAAATGCATATTTTTGTAGAATTTAATTTCAATTTTTAATAAAAAATCATTAAAACATGGATGTCTTCTGAATGTAATCATTTTTATATCGACATTTTTACATTAATGTGAAGTGAAAACACTTCTGGAAATGTCTGTTCGCTTACTCAAAACGAATCTGACGTCACTAATAAATGCTTACCTAGTTTCTTAAATTGTATTTTACCTACAGTAACACATTCATTCTTATTTACTTTTAGTTGACTCGACATTTTCAGACTTTTATACAAATGAGCAAGGTAAACAGAAATATCCAACAGAATCAATTTATCGAGCAGTTAATTTTTACAACATGCACTTTATATGGGGTAGGACTTTTTCATATCTTACAATTAGAGGTGAACTAACAAAATCAGTAAAGCAGGGAGCTTGAAACAATAAGGCAACCTCGTAATTTTTCATAAAGGGAACCCCATTATTTTTTAATATGCACATCTCTGTACAATCGAAAAGAAGTTCTTTTAATATGCACATGTCTGTACAATCGAAAATAAGTTCAAATGTAAATAAATTCTCCGCTTGATTGAACAGTATATACCATAAAATGGTAAATAATGCACGATATTGTTGTAGCCCACCATATTGTGAGAAAATCTGGAAAATTTAAAAAGTGTTTTGGTACAATTCTACAAAAAATGCATTACTTTTATTTCAGTAAAATTTAATAAATCGTCTATATTGACTTATAACATTACATATAAGTATCATAAAAAAAAGAAAAAAAAATCAAGCTCATAACTTTGGTGCTGGGGCATATTTGATTGGTTTCAATTAGAAAGGTTTGATTAATTTTTTTGCACCTAATTACGATTCACCCTATACGAAGATATTTATGTTTTTTTCATAGCGTAGCGACTTTTACACCTTTATCTTTATTGTATTTGCATTGGTATGCTTATTTAGTTCTGTCACAATCCCTTATGGTGAGGTGATAAGTGTGGTGCGTGGTATCATCCTGGTTATGAATATTTTTGTCCAAAACTGTAATTAAATACTGTTTATTTGTTATTTTAACATTGTACTCTTGTATTTATACATATACTTTTTGCAACTTTGATTAATATAATTATTGTTTAATAAAGCTTATATGTGTGGTATATATTTTTTCAGTACTCCTAGCTAAATATTTTCTATTACATCTTATATTTTTGTTTATTATTACCTAAATACTTACTATAATTATTTTACCAAAATAGTATATATTTTACAAAATTGTAATAAAGGTAAATACAAGATTGTAGTTAGTTGTATTTTCTATATGCATAAATTGTAGTCAACAATACTAACTAAAAAAAACGAATATTTTTTTTCGTGCCTCTTGTGAAAATATGTTAATCATGCTTTAAGAATCCCCTCAAAAAATCAGCTCAAAAAACATTTTTTTTTAGAGGTTACTCAAGATTTTTAAAAATTTCCAAAATCGTCAAAAATTGATTTTTTTAAAACTTTTTTCTCGTTATTTTATCATTTTCTAGGTTGAAAAAATCTTGATTCTGAAAGTTTCAAATCGATATTTTAATTTCTAAAGGTCAGTTATAATTATTTTAATTTTAATAATAGTGTATTCTTTCCGACCCTGTATACAGGCTGTTACAAATTCGCTTCTCACTACAGGGATCTCGGAAACGGTAAGAGATACAAACTAGCTTAAATGGAAGCAAAGTTGCATAATCAGGCTACCAACATTATGCCTCTAAAAAATCAAAGCTAACATGATTAGTTTTCGAAATATTAGAAAAAAACAAAAATTTTGGAAATCGGTTTTTGTTTCATTTCAGCCTTGTTTGAGGTGATATTGAAAAAAGAAGAACACTGTTTCACGGCAACTTTTTGCCCTCTATCCAATGGCATAATCAATTTTTATATGTAACGTTTCGTCTCTCCAGAACCATCATCAACTTAATTTTTTAAATACGACCCTGGAAATTTTATTACATTTTTTGCAAGCCATCATGACCCCTAATACTGTACTGCTTCATCCCGAACCAGAGTAACTCTGATTATTCAACTTTGCTCCCATTTAAGCTACTTCGTATATTTTACCGTTTCCGAGATCCCTGTAGTGAGAAGCGAATTTTAACAGCCCGTATACATACATACAATGTTCCAAGATTCTTGTAAACTGAAACATGCGACCAGAAAAACCTATTGCGGTTTTCTTAAACTGAAACATAATTTTCATGATATTTATACAAGTATCTAATAGCAAATAAATTACTTACGCGATATCAGAAGTTGATTTGTCTGGTAAATAGCAAAATCGACACTATCCTGGTATACCACCACTCTTAACATACATAATTCAAAAAGTAATGTATTAAACATTTCAGTTATATAATAAGTATACGCAGGTTTGAAAAATGTTTGTAGGCATAACCAACGAATCAGACATTTTTGCATACGAGTGGTCAACCGAAAGTAGTGCACTACAATTTCTACATTTTTTAATTAAAACTTTGTTAGTGACAAAGCGTTTCTACGGATAAAATAAATATATGAAACTAGCAGATTTTTTTTTGGGTTTATCTTTTTACATCCATTTTGTAATTATTTTTGAGTACCTATGTAATTAGAGCAAAATTGAAATGAGTTCAAACTTTGCTACGTGACGGGTGGTTTTACAATTAAAAGAACTATCAGTTCTCTTCTCCAGCTATAGGGTTGGCCNAAAAAATCTCGATTCTGAAAATTTCAAATCGATATTTTAATTTCTAAAGATCACTCATAATTATTTTAATTTTAAAAGTAGTGTACCTAAAATGTTTTCGAGCGACCTCTAAAAATAAATATCAATGAACTAATTTTTTTTATTGCATTTGATGAACAAAAGAATAGAAATAAATCACGAGGCACTTAAAAGATTTCTCCAGGCAAAATTTACTACCGCACTGTATCAAATACTTATAATTTTTAAATTTTTTAAAATTTAACTGTCTTGTGATTTATTTCTATTCTTTTGTTCATCAAATTCAATAAAAAAATTATTAGTTCGTTGATATTTATTTTTAGAGGTCGCTCGAAAAGATAGGTACACTACTTTGAAAGTAAAAATAATTACGAGTGACCTTTAGGAATTAAAATATCGATATGAAATTTTCAGAATCGAGATTTTCTTTGACCTAGAAAATGATAAAATAATGAGAAAAAATTAAAAAAAAAATCAATTTTTGACGATTTTGGAAATTTTTAAAAATCTTGAGCGACTTCTAAAAAAAATTTTTTTGAGCTGATTTATTGAGGGAGCTCTTAAAACATGATAAACTAACGTATTTTCACAAGAGACACGAAAAAAATATTCGTTTTTTTTTTGACCACCCTAATATACAGGCTGTTATAAATTCGCTTCTCACTACAGGGATCTTGCCTCTAAAAAGTCAAAGCTAACATGATTAGTTTTCGAAATATTAAAATTTTGGAAATCGGTTTTTGTTTCATTTCAGCCTTGTTTGAGGTGATATTGAAAAAAGAACACTTTTTCGCGGCAACTTTTTGCCCATCATCGAATGGCATAATTAATTTTTATATGTAACGTTTCGTCTCTCCAGAACCATCATCAACTTCATTTTTTTAAATACAACCCTGGAAATTTTATTACATTTTTTGCAAGCCATCATGACCCCTAATATTGTACTGGTTCAACCTGAACCAGAGTAACCCTGATTATTCTACTTTGCCCCCATTTAAGCTACTTCGTATAATTTACCGTTTCCGAGATCCCTGTAGTGAGAAGCGAATTTTAACAGCCCGTATACATACAATGTTCCAAGATTCTTGTGAACTGAAACATGCTACCAGAAACACCTATTGCGGTTTTCTTAAACTGAAACATAATTTTCATGATATTTATACAAGTACCTAATAGCAAATAAATTACTTACGCGATATCAGAAGTTGATTTGTCTGGTAAATAGCAAAATCGACACTATCCTGGTATACCACCACTCTTAACATACATAATTCAAAAAGTAATGTATTAAACATTTCAGTTATATAATAAGTATACGCAGGTTTGAAAAATGTTTGTAGGCATAACCAACGAATCAGACATTTTTGCATACGAGTGGTCAACCGAAAGTAGTGCACTACAATTTCTACATTTTTTAATTAAAACTTTGTTAGTGACAAAGCGTTTCTACCGATAAAAAAATATATGAAACTAGCAGATTTTTTTTTGGGTTTATCTTTTTACATTCATTTTGTAATTATTTTTGAGTACCTATGTAATTAGAGCAAAATTGAAATGAGTTCAAACTTTGCCACGTGACGGGTGGTTTTACAATTAAAAGAACTATCAGTTCTCTTCTCCAGCTATATAGTTGGCCCTAGCTCAGCAGAGATGGGAGTGGGTTGATATGTGGTTACAAAAAAAAAACGGGAAAAAGCACCAATAAGAGCTCTAATAATATATACACCATTAAAAACAATAATAAT
>NW_019416567.1:419144-423028 GCF_000390285.2 Anoplophora glabripennis
AGATATTGCAAAAAAATGATTTCCATTCCTCCCTCTTCAATGGGTCCCTGTGCCCTTAGGAAGCATTTCCGGACCCATGTTCATATGAACTTTTTTACTTAGTTTTGATCATAGAATCGGCCTGTTCAGGGTTGGCAGCTAATTATGAGATACCCTGTATAATAACTATACGCAGGTTTGAAAAACGTTTGTAGGCATAACCAACGAATCAGACATTTTTGCATACGAGTGGTCAACCGAAAGTAGTGCACTACAATTTCTACATTTTTTAATTAAAACTTTGTTAGTGACAAAGCGTTTCTACGGATAAAATAAATATATGAAACTAGCAGATTTTTTTTTGGGTTTATCTTTTTACATCCATTTTGTAATTATTTTTGAGTACCTATGTAATTAGAGCAAAATTGAAATGAGTTCAAACTTTGCCACGTGACGGGTGGTTTTACAATTAAAAGAACTATCAGTTCTCTTCTCCAGCTATATGGTTGGCCCTAGCTCAGCAGAGATGGGAGTGGGTTGATATGTGGTTACAAAAAAAAACGGGAAAAAGGTACCAATAAGAGCTCTAATAATATATACACCATTAAAAATGACAACTTTAATCTAGTAGATCTATTCAGAGTGTAACATATCTGATCTACAATCACTTGACGATTAACAATAAGGTTGTAGAGCGTTAGATAGGTATTCGCCTAGTTGTATCTTGTACAATGTCTCGGATGTAAATATTAGTATGGGAAGACATATATGGGTTAGACACAATAATGCCTAAGCAGGGTACAATGAAGAAATAAATATAAGTATACCTATAACCCTCCCCGATAGCGCTGTGGTTCGGTGTACATGTACAAACTTAGAAACTATAAAGTAAAATAGGCAACAGGTATATCTTCACACTAGGTATAGTTTTTATAATCTTGACGGTGTTGAATACTTTAAAGAAATATCTAGTCTCTATAACTTAGATTGTGGAAAAGCAATAGCAACAAATTAAATAATGGGTACTATTCAGTCCTAGCAAAAAAAAAAAACAAAAAGGTTTATAACTACTAAAGTCTCAATCAAAACAACAATGAAAGTCTAAGCAAACTTGGAAAACAAGGCAAATATGCACTGTTAATTAATACGTTAACTAGTAAATCATACAATAGTAAGCAAAACAGGGATACTATATTAAGTACAAATACTACATAGTGTAAAACCAATAATCTTGCTATAGTTTTTTCATATGCGGGTGAATAATAAATAATAATAAAAAAGTAATAATTAATGACTACCAACTGTCAGGTAAGTACTACGGTAGATAAATTTAAAACAAAATTAAATGAGCTAATAAATAATTATTACAGTAGCAAACTAAACTAATAAAATCGCGGAAAACAAAGAGCAAATGGGGTGAGAACTAGTAAAATCCAGTTATGTCGCAATAAGTGGGTCTAATTGAGTAAGTTAAATACTACTTAAAATTAGGCTTATCTGGTTTGTGCAGCACTAGAGGCAGGTTACATTGATGGTGTTACTTAACGCAGCCGATAAGGACCATGCAAGAGCCTGTGGGAGCCTCTACCAGAGTATCTATCGAAGCAGCCACGGGGAAGAAATCTTACACCAAGTGGCAGGCCCTCGAAACCAAAAAAAATTGTCGGAAGCTCACTAACTAGGGCAGTCTCCCTCTCAAACGGAATGGCAAGTATTTATATTGATCAAATTGAAATAAAAGGATTATAAGAATCCTGGAGACCGAATGCTGGATACACAATCACAGGAAAAGAAAAAAAGGCCTAAAAAGATAAACGCGTCTAAGTAGGTGCTGTAGAAATAGCATCAAAGAAAAGAAGGCAAAACCTTACCTTGGTTGTAGGGCGGCCTCGTGGAAAAAATGTACGTATTTTACGTCTTAAGTTTTATGGGCAGAAATCCAACCACCGGGTTGATACTGGAACTACCAGAATTTATAAATCTCAACAAAATGTGCCTACAGAAACAGCTAAATCCACACACAATTTGTGATAATTTTATCGTGCCTAGAGCACACGTTGCAGAATACTCAAAACGACGTTCTCCTCGCCCAAGCGCTAACACGAATCGGCCACGGAAAGGTTTAGCAAAAAAGAGTCGCAAAAAAAGACCGATTGCCGGTAAACCGCGTTTAATTCGAAATCAATAAAACCTATTTTTTTAATATTTTTCGTATATTTACGCGAATAAGCCTTTAATTAATTAAAAATTTAACCTAATGTTAGCAACAGCCGTAGTTGAAATATTCCAATTCTTTTTTTAAAATTAATCAGTTAATGATAAATCTCTGAATTCAATTAATGAGGGAGGAAAGGAGAAAAACAAAAAATAAGCCCGTAACAACTTTCTGGACGCTCTAACGAATCGAATGCAAAAAACCACTTCACGATCCATCTTACTGCACAAATTTCGAAGGTTCAGTGCTTCATTTTCTCGACTATAGTTCTACCAAGTATTTTTTATTATTTTTCTTGGTGCTCTGCTGTATCGAGTGTTTTTTTCTTTAAGTGGTTTATTATAGACGTATTCTTAACCAGAACCAAACTTTTCTTGAACGATGTCTTGTTGCGAGGCTATTTCTCTTCCATGAAATTATCTTTATGCGCATGCTCAGAAACATTGACATAATTTTAATTTATTAATTACTATAAAAGTCAATATTGTTCTATAAATTTAAAAATATAAATTCTATAATTCTTTTTGGTTTGTCACTTGGGGTTTGAAACTTCTTAAATATTTCTAATATCGCCCGAATATCGCGATATTTAAGGTCATGACAAAGAAGACATTTTTTTGGCATTTATGTCCAAAGTACATGAGGTCGAAAATCGATCTAGTAAATATATTGAGAAATTCTTCATGACAATGTCGTCCCTCTTATCACGTAGGGGCGTATAATCCAAGAAATGGATATACACATACGCCTCTACGTGATAAAAGGGACGATGTGTACTATGGGGTTGTCTATTATTTGGCGTATATGACGTCACTACTAAATAAGTCTATATTGTTAACTAAGTAAATTTGACTTAGTTATTAGGAGAATTTTGGCCATTGGGAGCAACATTTAATTAATTTTATGGTAAATTTTATTGATCCAAATAACACTTTAAGGATTTAATACTGTGACTCACGAATTAAAATGCGAGCGTATGATGAAAATTATCTGTAATCTTTACTTGAACAAACTCACCCGCAGTAAACTTGTTTTCGTTCAAAATTTACGAAATTTTTGTTGCAATTACTGAAAATATGTTTTAATTACAAATTTTAATTCATACAGTAGGCAGTTGATGTCGAAACACATATCGACATTATTAAGATTATGAATCCACTTTCAAACTTCAACTTTTACTTTTAACGCGATTGGTGCAGCCTTTGTGAGAAATACTGTAGTAAGTTTGTTGCTAAATCTATATTACGCCTTGAGTAAGAATGCCGAATATGATTGGAAGCTCGGCGTGTCATTGAAATCTAATGGTCATGTCCATCCTAATGCTGATGGCATCCAACATTAGCCTTGAATAAACTATAACTTCTAGTAAATAGAGCGAAGCTGTAGAAAAAAATTCGTTACTTAAGTGAACGTCTAGTCCATTTTTTCCTTGACTTCGGAATAGCTAAAATAGAATGAACAATTCAAAAGTTTATTAATTATGTAAAATAACAAGTACAGGCATCAGATAAATAAAAATTTATTTATTTATTTATTTTATTTAATTTAATTCACCCAACGGGAGAAACCCAATTACAGGATGAATATTATAGCTACAATAAATACACATTAACACAAGAAACATAAACATTTAAAATAAGTATAAATAAAAATTACCAAAAAGTACAAACCTTAATCAGAAACAATGGTC
>NW_019416568.1:0-109103 GCF_000390285.2 Anoplophora glabripennis
TCTGACGTCACGCTCCTCGATGCCGACCTCCTGGTCATTGCCGATGACGGACCCCGGCTTCTTCTTCTGCAATCCAGATCCCCCACCCCCGCACCCCACTGACACTTCTTCAGCGTGACCTTGGAGCTGCTGCTGGAGACCTGGTGCCAGCTCCGGATGGCGGCAGCCCGGTGGCAGCCTGGAGTGACCTTGAAGTGCGTTGGTAGCCCCACTGTTTAACTACTTCTACGGTTTTTGACATGTGGCATTCGAAGGCAATGAAGTTGGGGACTCTTCTTCAACTTTCTTGATCGAATTTTTCTTGAGCTTCTTATGCACCAAGTTGTGTAGTAGGTTCCACTCTGTTGTGACCAGGTCGACAGTTGCATTTCCTTTGTTGTTCATTTTCCTTCAGATCTTTACTTCAGTTACGAAGGTTTTGCAGTATGTAATATGAATCAGTCCTTATTTCTTCTTCGCCTTCTTGGAGGAGACAAGCACATTTGTCTGACTTGTCTGGATTCGTTCGTTTGGACTATGTTTCAAGAAAGACACATGCAATTAATTAAAGAAATTGTTATTTTCATTTCTGTTTAGAGGGGTTTGCTGATAGCACTTTTAAATTTACTCACAATGAAGCAAAAATACATGTACACTAGACTCCACATAATTTTGTTCGTGAACTAAGCATAGTTTGATTTCTCAATACCTCAATATTCACTACAGAATGTCTAACTTACAATCAAGTGTTCGAGGTTCGACTAGAAAAACTCTACACGCGTATTTTTTAATTTCCATTCTCAAAAATCCCGTTCCATTTATAATCATTACTCGTGCTCCGCGTACTTCGATACATGAAAAACGGTAAGCCCCTTTCGTATTCCATTTGGACTTTGAATAATAACAATCGAGAATTACATGGAAACGGTTATGCCCGACGCGCTGCCTTTTGGGTTTACCGGAAATATAAATGAGTTTCTGTGTAAATTATTCAAAATATAATAGAGAGCATTCGGAATTATATTTCGATGCCGCGAACGCTGAACGGATTATGGGATCACGTCGAGTAATTTCCGCCCTGATATGTTTAATACTGGCAAGGGAAAGGACGACGACGTTTCGCGGAGCGTTCGTTTTAGCCCGCACAGGAAATTATCACAGATCCAGAGAGCGTCGGCTGTTTTGTGTACAATGCAGCAGATAGAATATTTCATTTCTACGGTGGATTCGAAATTACTATTTTTTATCATCCACATTTACTTCCTTAGCCTTACTTATGAATCTTTAACCTGCACTTGTTGTTCTAGGGCTAACCTCTGTGGGGGCTACCTACCCGCTACCAGAACCCTAAGACCCGCCCTGATATTGATGTCGATTTTTGTTGTTCGTTCTAAGTTTACAGACTAATTCATTAATTTTCTAAATTCTTTCACAGAAAGTAAAGTATCGAAATAAAGGAAACGACGTTCATTATGACACAAATAAATCGAAATAGATCGAAATTAATGATGAATATAAACGTCATTGTTGTATCTTACTACAGTGAAAATATACAGCTTGCACCGTTGCTAAGCAACTACTCCATTTTTATGTGTACGCAATAGAAAGCAAAAAGAAACATTATCCCGAATGGTTGTAATAAAAGTAAAATCTAAATTCTGTAATAAACCGCGAGGAAGAAAGAATATACTTAAAAATTTAAAACCTGGAAAGCCATAAGAAGTAAGTAAACCTACGTTGTATAGTAAAATTTTATAACAATGCTATAAAACAAGTCTTTGATCAATGGAAATGAACTCCAGTGAATATTTTAAGGAATATTATTTCCTGATTTTTTTGCGGAAACCGTACCTTTTGTATATTTGAAAGGAAACAGCAGACGATTTTAGCATGTACAGCTCAACCAATTTCATCTGCTAGGTAAGATGCACAAAACTGATATTTTTTATACAGGATGAAACAGTCATAATGCCATTAATTTTAAGGGAAAATAGGAAAAAATCAGTAGAATAATGAACTATATATAGTGATTCTAAAAATATTCTATTATACAAGTCTTTGATACAGGACTCTGAATTTGATTGTAAAGATGTAGATTGTCAAAAACGAGTTGTGATACTCGTAGAAAACATAAGAAAATCAAAAATAAATGTACGCTCTGTTGTCAGAATATAACACCGGCCTACAAAATATTGTTAAAAAGAATCAATTGTACGCCCTTTCATTTAAGTGACTGCTCAACTCCCGACTTCACTCTTAAAACTCTTTTTAAGGACACTTAATGATGCTACGCTTCATTGCAATTTTTCTTAAGTAATTCTGAATCGGCAGATAAATGAAGGCTTCTGTGTTAATAATGGGTTAAACGTTAATAGTTATGTTAATGCGTCAATTTATTCTACACTGAGGGAAATAAACCAATAAAGTTATGCTGATATAATCTGTATTATAATGGCAATTTTTCTTATTAAGTTAAAACACAGGGTGATTCACAACTTATCCAAAAAAATTTGGGAATAGATGTGGCATGAGAAATGGAGTCAATATCGTAAAAAAATGTAAAATACTTATAGTTTCCGAGAAGTTGTAGTACATTCGCAATACGCGTGGAGAGTCACGTGACCTCAGCGGCTCGAAATACTGAAAATCGATTTTACAATCATCGTTGCGATAGTGTTTACCTGTTATCTGTGGTGTTTACAATAGTTTTTTAGTAGTTTGTGTCAAAAATGGTTTGAGTGTACAGCAACTCGAAGTTGATAGATATCGTTTTAATATATGATTTGCATTATTTTTATTGCGTCGATATTTATGCTCAAAACTAGAATCTTCAAGCTTCAAGATGCTTCTTTTTTTTGTCGCCATTATTCACGAATGTACGGCTTTTCAAAAATCACCAAAAAAATTTGAAAATTTTTCTGCTCGTGTAACTTTTTTGCCGAGTTTATACGCGAAGCGCCTCCCCAAACAATGCGAGGAATTTGGAACTGGCCTTGCGCCGCGGGTAAATAAGAATCATATGAAACTAATGCAATAATCTAAATTCGGAAACTTTGTATATTCGGCCCCGGAACGCCTCCGCGCCACCCCCGCCGTCCCCCGCGACACCCCGATCCAGGCTTTCCGCCAGGGAGTTTTTATTTCCATACAGCGGTGCTCTAAATTAGGGTTAGCAAGTTTTAGAATTTAATATAAAGTTCGCCTATAAAACACAAAGAAAAAACTACAACTATTTTAAAAGCTCCGCCAATTAGGCTTTTAAAGTTTTCCGTTTTACGAGCAAACTTTGTTTTTATCGAACACGTATATACGGCGCTTAAGCGGAATTAAATAAGTGCTGATTTAATTTAAATTTATTCCTCAGTTAATATTGCCGCCGTTAAAGCCTGTATCCCATTCTCGTTCTGCCCTCCCCCCCCCCCCCTTGTTAAAGCAGGTTTCCATTACACCCCCATTTAAATACGTGTAAATACAGTTCAGTGGTTAAAAATGTAATTATACGAAATCCACGGTATAGCTTTACAAGGATGCAATAAATTGTATAACAAGTCGCATATATCATATATTTCATTAGATAAACGAAAATCTTAGAACTAGTCAAACGTGAGTGTTATCCAAGGAACTGTCCTGGGGCCCTTGCTATTCATTATTTATGTGTGTCTATGTAACATATTATACCTAGAAATTTATAAAGAACTCATTCGGCTAGAACGAACAAGACGTAGGCACGGCGAATTGGAACTGGAGCTGTCTCAGATGCAAACTTATTGGCGTCGGTGTGTACATACCTTTATTGCCGCTTCTGCGAAGTTTAATTTATCTGGTGTATCGCGGCGGTCGTAAATATGATACATGTGACATAGCAGCAACAATCGTATCAGTTCTCATAAAAAATATATACTGCACAGTAAAAGCTGAACTGCGTCCCAACTGGTCGGAACTGTATATCCAGTAAAACTTCATATTTTATACATCGACCATTTGATATCTTTGAAGTCTTTTTGTTCGCGGCGCGAGCTATTATTTTATCACATAAACTGTATGCCGTTGCGCTTTGATAAACTGGGGCGCATTTGTATAAAAGGAAAGTACGACGATAAATTGCAGTTTCCCGATGAAATATTGCATATATATTTTCATTTCCGGAAATTTCCGGGCGTTTGTTTTATTTGTTCTGGGCGGGTTTTTGCGGTAATCGTTTCTAGTTCTTTAGCTCAGATTAAAAAAAAAATATATTAAAAGAAACTTACCATTACTATTTATATTATAACCTATTCTTTGTTAACTGTTTATCTTTTGTACAGCAAAGAATTTTGACTAAAACGGTTTTCTGTAACACAAATATGAATTCCGGCTAAGCTAACTGCAAATCCATTCCTCTCTCAAAAATAAATAGAAACACAACGTTATGGCCATCAAAGGAGAATTCTGCTCTTTTGATGTCGGCGCCCCAAAAGAGTTTTCCAATTTAATATCTATAAAACTTCGCACATTAAGGGATCTAGCTTTATATTAAACTTAAAACAGTGATTTTTCACTCTCGCTTGGTTTTCTTTTCAACTCCGCTTTGTAGATGGAATCTTATAATTAATATTTCGTTTTTCTCCACAGCTATGGATGTTTGATCTACGTAGCGACCCAAATCGCCTCCGGGATGAAATATTTGGAGTCTCTGGACCTGGTGCACAGGGACCTAGCCGCAAGGTGGGGTCGATATACATGTTACAGCAGCGACTGTCAAACTCAATAGATATAAAAAATTAGTGCACTTCATTTCCATCCCCACATGCAAAGGAAGTTGTTTCGTTTCCTTTGTTTTGTTATAAACTTAATTTGTACACTTAAATCTTTGCCAACACTACACAACTTAAAGTCTTTCCAATGTCAATTGAAGAACCAAGAGGTTGGCAGTATGTACCAGGTTCGGTTCGGTAAATGGCCTAGCAGTGCAGTGCAGCAATGCGGGATTTGGTGTGATTCAAGTAATTTTAATGTATTATAGGCACCTTCTATTAGTCATTCATATTACAATTGCGAAAGGGAGAAATAAGAGGCATATTTCGTTTACTAATATTATTACATGGCATTTTGGAGACCTTTTCAAACGGAACAAAACGAAATTTACCATCAATATAATAAAATTGTTTGAGGACATAAATAATTAAAATATGTTGTTGGTCAAATGAACATATAATAGAAATTTTCAACACATTATATACAAATTATTATAATTTTTTACCTTTAGCAGAAAACTATTTTACGGACGCCCTATTTTATTGCTGGGCGTTTTTATACATGCTCAACTGATTTCGGAAAGACTTATATCATGAAAATGATATTATATCACTTCTTCTAATACACAACTTCTTGATTTTTGGCTTATTTTTATGTTTAGCAATGATGATTATATTATATGTACGACTATAGTATATCTATCTCCCACATTACTGTTTTTAGTTGAAATTTTGAGAATTAATAGTGAATTAATATTACCTGTTTATTTTTAGGAATTGTGTTATAGACAAAAACTTTACAGTTAAAGTTTCGGACCACGCCATGTACTGTGAACGTTATGAAAACGACTACTACATAAGCGACACTAAAGCAAGACTGCCCATAAGATGGATGTCATGGGAAGCGCTTCTTCTGGTAAGATAATGAATTTCCTAAATCCTCCAATTCGATTCGACATTATCCTTAGGTTCTCAATTTAATGTTCCGCAAAGTTCATATCGTAGGCCTCTGTCATTTGTCATATTTATTAATGACAATTACATTTTTAGTTAGCGATTTTCATGTTGTTTTAAGTTTTAGTAACCGTTTGTAAAAATTAGATATAATATATTAAAAAAAATACCAGTAACACTTTTTGCAGGCTAAAGTAGAACTTGATTTGCACAAATAAAATATGTTAACAACATCATCAGATTAATACAATCTACATGTAAATTTCCTTGCACTTTCTACTTGGTGTTCCTCAAGGCTCAAATATTGGACCTCTTTTATTTTAATTACCATAAATCAGCCATTTTCGTTCCTTTCCGAGTATAACTGCGTTTATAACTTTTAATTATAGTTGCTGTTAATACTAATACAGTTATTATTAATGTCTTTGTTTAATTATTAGGGAAGACAGACCACCAAAAGCGACGTATGGGCCTTCGCGGTGGCCTTGTGGGAGATTTTAATGTTCTGCACCCAGCAACCGTACGCTGAGTTGACCAGCGAGCAAGTCGTGGAGAACAGTAACCATTGGTACCAAAACGATGGGTGCCAGAGGTACCTTTCTCGACCAACGGCTTGCCCTAGGGAGATATACGACCTCATGGGAGAGTGTTGGAAAAGGAATGCAGCAGACAGGCCTCGTTTCTCGGAGATCCACCTCTTCTTGCAACGGAAGAACCTGGGATACATGCCCGGCCCAAACTCACAAGTATAGAGAAGCTTGTGACCAAAAACTGACTGTTATTTGAATTACCTTACTTGTCTTACGTTTTTGGGATGAATGTGATGTATGTTTCTTTTAAAATTTGAATGTTACAAGCAGGTTATCCGTAGCGTAAGGAGTTGTTTGAAACGTATATCCTTAATTGTCTGAAATTCCTTTAATTTTCCACTTACTACGTGTAAACCCATTGTGATATCGCGCAAGATCTTGCGCAAATTAAATCATATCGTTCTATTAAAAGTGTATAAATATTGTCACTTGAAAAACATTGCACGTCCCCGATTTATTTTAGAGTTAATATTTAGGGGTATACTGCTACCTAATTGTCATTGTCTAGTAATGTAAGCATCAAAAATGTTGTAAAAACACTTAGTCCTGAAATATGCTCAACGACTGTATAAAAAAGATATTATTGTGCAACGGTGTATTCTAATTTTTTGTGTTAGTTAGCATAGAGTATATTTCATAGCCAGATATGCAACAAGATTTGTACAATTCTTCAAATGAATTGAAAATCATAAAATATGTTTGTTCAACCTTTTAAGACATATGCAGATCTGTAGATTAAGGCAAATAAAGACAAACAAGTTTTCAAGATAAAGAATTATTTACCTTTTAAGAGTTTAAATGATGGCCTTGTTAACATTACTCCAAATAGAAATTGATATATTCTTAGCCAATAATTATCTCTGTCAACGGATTTTCTTCAAAATTCGAGCAAAGAAATTTGTCTTCCCCTTATACCACATCTAATCATCATGTTTGGTAGTCCATTTATTATGTCGCTGCACTGCGACCGAGGTTTTTAAGGCTAACTCTTGTTAGAACGGATGCGAGAATATTTTCGCGAAATCGCAAAAAAAACTGCGAATTTCGGTCTAACGTAAATCAGCCTTTATATTGATCCTAAAGAATCATTTAAAATATAATTATATTAGATAATTTATAAAATCAAAAACAGGTCAGCCAGTAATCAAAATTGGCTGTTTGATGAACTTGGTTAGATAGATAGTCGAAAATATACCAATATTGTTTTTTATATATATTCTGTGAATAATTTAGTTCTGCAGCTGTATCATACAAAAGCAAGTGATAAAACTGCACTATTTCATTATTATGCGCAAAACCCCTAAAACTTGCAGTAAATGACTGTGATCCCTAACAAATCTTTCATATAGAATGAAGAATAAGGCAGATAATTTTAGAACGGGTATAACTAAAAAGTACGAACAAATTTTGTGATTTTTAATTCGCTGCACGAAATTCATCTTAAAACTAAAAATTCATTAAGGAAAACTGGGCGAATGTTTTTCAAGTGTTTGACCTAGAGAAATAAGGACCTCTTTCTTCATTATGTGCTTCCTTAACATTGTGTCGGTAAATACCAGCGATCCACATGGTAATAATAAAGATGTCGTTTATTTGAAAGTTTTTGTACCATACCGTTTTGAGGAGTAGTTGAGACGCTACTCGCGGTTCACTTACAATGAATGAAAACCCTTCAATTACCCATTTATTGGGCGTGTACATTTTTCTAGTCAAAGTAAATTTTAGAAACTAAGACTAAATGATATACAATAAGATGTTGTTGTAATGGTATTATAAATTGAATTTATAATATTATACGTTTAATAACAATATTACAACTGCCGAAAACCGTCAAAGTTGTGATCCAAATTATATGTAGCATTGTAGGTAACGTTTTACTTAAAATTTAAATTTCTTCTCGTACCAGGCTCTGTGTTATTCGTGTCTGTTGAATTAGACCACACTGATTATATAATTTATTTCGAGTGACCGCGAAAAATTCTAAAATATCTTTTTATAAATACTATAGTATAACATAAGGGCTACTTTTTAAAAAATTTGCATTCGACCAACTTTTATAACTATTAAGTTTGCACACTTCGACATGTTACGATTAGAAAAATATGCTACGACTTCCATTTACCTGTTCAAAATTTAAATTTTAAATGTAGCTATATATATGACGTTTCCCCAATTGACAGGGTTTAATTTACCTAAAACGAATGCCTAAAGTGGAGGTCAAATTATTTAACGTCTGTACATTCCAATTTTCTATATACCTGTAACATTGTTTGATAATTGGTGGACGGTTTTATTGACAACTAAATACGACAAAAAAATTCTACTACCTGCTAATACGACTTCTGTTTCTTTGTTATTATAATATTTTTATATTTATCTTCAATGTATTTTTATAGCATGGTATGGTTTGATAATTTTTAACATCACGTTGCCAAATATCCGCTCAATTTATCCTAAAGTATTTTAATTAGACGGGCATAAAAAATAAAAAAGTTTCATGTTCGGTAGACTAGACTCCCTCCTCCCCTCCCATACCCACCACATGCAATCAAACAAATTTTCAAGATTAAGCTGGAATTCAAACATATATGTTCAGAGTACCACATACTTGACTTGAGTATCCAGTATGGTTCTATCTCCCGAAGCATAGCTTTCCATAACAGATTCGCACCAACTTGATGGTGCAATTCTGATGTCACAAACATATGAAACTTTTTTTATTTTGTGTGCCCCTGTTGTAAATAGGTTTACTGACCTTACTCTAGAGAGCCTCTCCTCGATATTCATTCTGAAAAAAAAAAAATGATAAATCTTGTTTTAAGTTTGCTATAGCTGTACTTCAATAAAACAGTCTATCGATTGAGAAAGTCTTTTGTAAAATATTTGTATTTTTATATAACTGTACTTATTTAAATGCAAAATTTCCAGTGCCATTCACCCTGTAAATAGGATCCTTTGTATATATTAATTAGACTACAAAACTATGGGACGATTCATAAAGTACCAAGGATGTATACAGGCATGATTATTTTTAGATATAAATCTAAACTTAAATATATATTAGCGAGTAAGTACTACCATAATAAGGTATTTTCTATAAACAGGATGTTGTTGAAAAAATAACCAATATATACTGCAAATTTGGTTTTAAAAAAATAAAAAATTATGTATGTATATCCGTTTAAAAGAATCTGTTACGTGCAGCTGATACGTGATTTTTGAGTATTTAAACGTTTTTTACGATGCGTATACTCAGAGGTTGTAAATCAGTGGGTCTCCAAATTTACGCAAGTCACGGTAATTTATTTTTAAGAGCACGAGACAATCAAGTGCGTGAATTAAAATCATGCTTATAGGAAACGCATAGTAGCATATAGCGCTCTCCGGACCTGGCATTGAAATTTTTCTGTGTTGCACCACTAACGCTTATTCAAGCAAAAACACTCTTAGACAACACACAACCTTCTTGTTCGATTATTTTACTAAAATGGAATTAATGATAAATTTCTATTGTGTAACATTCATTCATTCACTGTTTATATCATAAACAGAGACGCTCTTTTTCATGTGAACATTTTTATATAGGTGTTTGATTAAATACATATCACGAATAAATAATTTCAATTTTCATTATACTTGCATGTGTCAAATTACCTGTGTGTTTTTTTGTAAATACATAAAAATATGTTTATTTATGACAGTTAGAGAGAAATAAAAGACACATGGCAATTATTTGATGTGTTTTATTTATTTCATTCCGTGCTCGCGAAGTGCCTTACTTTCATCCTACGACACAAAAATAAAAATAGTTTGATATTTGAAACGATTTTATTTGGCTAATAAACAATCTAAATATCTTTGTAGCCAATTCACATAGCTTATACCAAAGACATTATAATTGGCTTATACAGATGGGCCGTGTGATATTATTGTTGGCTTGTTTAAAAAATTCTAATCTCTTATTGGCTCTACGAAATCCATCACATCGAAATGATGAATAAAGGAACACGGCCATGTGAATAAAAGCCGCCATATTTCAAAGAAGTAAATTGGGGACGTTCGTTGACGGTACTAATTTGTATTAAGTCGTCAAAATTATTAGTGGCCAATCTGCTCCAGTTTAAAGGTCGTTGGTACAATAGTCATTTTCTTTCTTTTTGGGTGGCGATACTGAAGCTCTATTACGAAGTCTATGGTTTCACTGTTGTTCTGGATCTGTGTTCAATGAATTGACGTTTCACAAAATTGACATTAGACAACGCAGTGCAATTTTATGTGATTATAATAAAGTACCGAGTCTTTAAAGTGATTTTTAGGAAACACGTTTATATAAAATGCCCAAAGAAAAACTAAACCGGAAACGTAAACACGAACCGAAGCCAGAGGAGGACGTCGAATATCAAATCGATGCCCCAAAACAAAAATTCCGACCTTTTGACCAGCAGGCGCAAGCAGAAGAGGAACATTTGTCGCAAATTCTTTTCGGCGGAGCTCAAACTTTCTTACAATGTTTAGAAGAAGCAGAGCAAGAAGCAGGCCCCTCACAGACCAATGCAGATTCGGGAGTTGGAGAGGACGACAGCTCTGATAGCGATGAAAATATTCGCAAACCGGCATGGACAGATGAAGACGATGATGGTATTGAAGTGGGCCAAGCTCTGGACGCACAGAGGCGCAAACTTCCATCGGGAGGTATCAACAGCCGGAACAACAAATATTCAAACCTGCTTAAGCACAAATTCCAGACTGCCGTTGGTACTCCTAAGTGGGCAGCTTTGGGTAAATCAAAACATACGGATTCAGATTCAGATGAGGAGATATTGCGAACCTGTGGTTTCATAAATAAAACATCTAAAACCACATTACCTTCTACTTTACTCGAATTCAAGAAAGTTAAGGACTTGAACTGCGAGACATATTCAGAGGGCCCGTACATCAATGCTGTGGAATTTCACCAAACATCTACCGTTGCTTTAGTTGCAGGAAACGGAGGTGTTACTTCTTTATTTGCTGTTGACGGGAAGCGCAACAATAAACTACTTAGCATAGCCTTTGAACGTTTCCCAATTATATGTGCAAAATTCACACAAAACGGCAACGAGGCTATACTAGGATCGAGACATTCACATCTATTTAATTTCGATTTATTAGCAGCCAAAGCGACGCGATATAACCTTCCTCAAGGCCTAACACAATGTAAAAACTTTATCGTTTCTCCCGATTCACAATTCATCGCCATCGCTGGGAAATGGGGAGAGGTACACATCTTAACGGCAGCTTCTAAGGAAAGGATAGCTCTACTGAAGCAAGATTCTGAAGTGACAGCTCTAACATTCAATCCGAGAGGTAGATATTAAATTAATTAAATAAAATTGATAAATATTTCCGTTTTGTTGTTTTTTATAGGCAATTTGCTTTTTGGACATAGCGATACCAGTGAAGTAACTGTTTGGGATATGAATATGCATAGAGTAAAGCACAAATTCACCGACGAAGGTTGTATACAAGGCACTACGTTAGCCATCTCTTCGTCGAACCAATTCATAGCAGCAGGCTCGGCTCAAGGAGTGGTAAATTTGTACGGGTTGGAGGATGTCTTACAGAACAAGCTGCCTAAACCTAGAAAAACGATTCTTAATCTAACTACAGGAATAAGTGATTTAAAATTCAACCCCTCCTCGGAAATATTAGCGTTTTGTTCGGCGGATATTCAGAATTCCGTTAAATTATTCCATATAGGTTCAGGGACTGTTTTTAATAATTTTCCCTCGTTTGGAACCAAAATAGGTAATATTAACAAACTGAACTTTTCCCCAGGCAGCGGGTACATCGCCTTCGGGAATAGGAAATCGATAGTTCCTTTATATCGGTTGAAGCATTTCAAAAATTACTAACACCCCAGTCACCTGTAAGAGGTCGCTCACTGTACTAATCATGATAAATATTTGGATGTAAAAGTCTAGATGGTGTAATCGTAATAGAAAAATGTAGCTATTTTTAAATATAAATGTTTGAAAATTATATAGGGAAGAGATTATCCGTGTGTAGTAATTTTCGAGTATCGGAAACTTTTAACCACTTTCTGTAAAAATCACGTATGTGGATGCACATTTATGATTAAATTCCAAATAAATCATATCGTGTTAATATGCATTTAGCGTATAGTTATGTTTTTCCCAATTTTTATACACAGTTTGGGGCAAGTGAAAAAATTATCATTGTACTTTATATCAATGTTGAAGCTTACAATTAATCGTATTGTGAAGTATTCTTTCTTTAAACAGAGAAAAGATGAATCTCATCGAGGACAGTTATAATAATTTTTTTTTGATAAACAAAAAACAGGTTTCGGGAAATTTTTGAGTATAATTAAATTATATTTTTTTCTAATATGGCAATTTTGTTTTCACAGTTCTTTTAAAATAATTATCCAAAGTGTGAAATATTTACATTAAACAGTAATTTATATTTAAGCCCACAGGTATTCAAAGTATTTTTTTGTATTAATACACATTGTCCTGGAAAATTCAATTTTGTCACATTTATTTTTGATTGTTACAACATTGTTATCTTAGTTTTTCAGTAAAGTTCTTTATTTTATGTAAAATAGATATAAAAAAACAGCTTGCAAAATAAGTTGCATGATTAATAAAATTATATTAATTTTTTTTATTTTATTTGCAGAGTAAGACGATTCTCTTTATTATTACAGTTTATTTTATTTGAATTAGTCTAAATCTATATTTGTGTAAGAATAACTATTATACCTCATAAAGTTCTTGTAGAAAAAATATCCACAATATAAATATCAATCAATAGAGAATCAGTGTTTTTATGACAAAAATACTAGTAGCAAACGGACTGTGCCATCATATAAAAAACAGTCTGTAGATATATGCTTATATATTTCCTACTTCAATTTATCATTAATTATTTTTTATAAATATCAAATCAACATTTTTTTTTTTTTTTGAAAGATATATAGGTAAAAAAATTTATCCACATATATTTTTGAAGGAAATTGAATACCCTACAAAAAAGATCTGATTGAAAATTTTCGGCAGACCAGCTGTTTCCATGTAATCAAGAAAATTGATATTTTTTCAATTTGGCCTTTTAACTTTGGAATGTAAATAAGGAACAAATTAATATCTGAAAAAAATTGAGTCCAAAACGAAAAGAACAAAAATTTAATTTTTACTTCAAATTCAATCGTGAATAACTTGAAGGAGTAAATTTATGCAAAAATGTTAAGAGACCTTTTTTATAGAGCATTAAATTTCCTTTGAAAATCTGTATTGTTCTTTTTCAGTTATTAATTTGTTCGTTATTTACAAAATTCCAAAGTTAAAAAGTCAAATAGAAAAAACATCAATTTTCAATCAGTCCTTTTTTGTGGTGCATTCAATTTCCTTCAAAAATATATGTAGATACATTTTTTTACCTCGATGGTTTGGCAGTTTTGATGCAAAAATGAGATCAGGAATAAAAAATCGAAACTAGCGATGATAGACCTCTTCAAACTAATATTAAGGGCTCAAACTCGCATTATATATTTTTTTCGTCATTCCGAGTGATATTCTCGACATATCTTTCAAAAAAAAAACAGTCGATTTTTTTCGTCGTCTAATATGTATGTAAAAAAACGAATTTTTTTAGTTTTATTTGTATTTCGATTCTCTACAAATTGTCTCTTTAAAACATTCAGATTGCTTCGTTAGTTTTGGTTTTATAAGCAAAAAACTAAAAAGATGTTTTTTTTTTGCATAAAAATGTTTATAAAAATTAATTAATGGTAAATTAGAGTAGAAAATATATAAGTGTATATCTACACACTGTCTTTTATATGATAGCACAGTTCGTTTGCTACAAGTATTTTCGTCACAAAGAAAACCTCTATTGATTGGCCCAACAGTTTAAATAAACAGTGCACTTTAAAAATTGAAAATTGCAGTACTTGCTACAGCTGACCACTTTTATTAGAGAAATTCCAGGTTAAAACGGATTTTCATTATGACTTGGTCATTACTAAAAAATCAAAATTTAGATTTTTTTTTCCGAAATATTAGCAATTCATCATAGCTTGGTTAACAAGATGTTCTGCACTTTAAAAAAAATATATATCATATTTACCTCAAAAAATAAAAAAAGACACCTGTTTTTTTTTTAAACAAACCTAACATTACAAACTAAAAATGCTGTACTAAATAAAATCTGGTGCCACTATTGTATATAGTTGGCTATGAACAACAAAAAAAAGTCATAATCATCTGAACTAAATAGAAACTTTACTTTTTGGGACATTATGACACTACATATACCTACTTTCGGAAAGTGCAGAACAACTATGCCGCGGCTAAGGTTTTGATTGAAAAAATTATAACAGTTACTAAAATATTAAGTATGTCATGCAAAAAAAAAGTGACGTAAAGATATTAAAATATCAAAATTTGATTTTCTGGCTATAACTTCAAAACCTAAAACATCGAAAATCCGTTGGGACCTGAAGATTTCTCTCAATAAAACGACCAACATTCAGGAAAACCTGCAGCATTAGGTATATCTTTAATAATAACTGAGTATAACACGAAATTTTCCTGCAATAAAGGCAAAAAAAAAACAATTATTGCTTCATTATACTATTTTCCTGTAATAATCTTACGTTGATTGCTATTGGCGATAACGATTTGATAAATGTTTTCATAAAAAAGCCTCCGTTTGACAATTTCTACTCTATGCCAGTCGTCATAGACGTGTAGGTACGTAATCCATGTACTAGTCTTTCAATGTGTAGATTTTATGCACGGGAATTCCTTTTTATAAATTATAGTCCGTGAGGATAAATAATATTAAATTATATCAACCATCACTACCTTATATTATCATGCACACTGTATATTTGTATTGTATTCTTATACCGTTCGTACTAAAATACAGCCAACGTGGCACAATGTCTGAAAATTTTCCTGATATTTCAACTATACAAGTTCTGTGTTTTTTATGTTGATAAAACCTCAAAATAAAGTCTACGTCAAACTATTGGAGGAGTTTTACTTTGCAGTTTTTTTAATTAACAAACTTACCAATTACAGAATTTTTTTTATGTGATAGAATAATATATTTTATAATGGGAATGAATCTTTGATACAATCCATACAAAAGTCGTTTATGTGAACAATTTAGATAAATTTTACTATTACCAGTGTCCTTCCAGTTGGATATTTTATTTAAATGGAAATAGTAAAATAAAATCCAAATGAGAAGTAACATAGCAGCAAAAAGTCAAGACTACTTTGTACGGCAAATCGCTAATGAATTTTGAAATTAGACTATTCAAATCCTAACCAAAAAAAAATTATACCCTTAAAAAACACAGATTCTGAAAATATATCACCCATGTTCTACTAAAAAAAATATATACTAGAAACAGGTACATTTCCTCGATCAATTTTTTGACCTGCATCGAACGTACAAATAATATTAACGCAGCCAATTAACATATTGTTTACATCTAGTCAGAGCTAGCCAGTAAAGAAATAGATCAGGATAAAATTGAGGGGTTGGATGTTTGGTGACCGTTGAAGCTTCAGGTTAGTTCTGAACCGATACTGAGATATGATTTATAGTTTATTTTGTAAGGTTTTGTGTATATGTCCATATGTTGTGCCTCCTTTTTTCTACATCAAACGTGATTAGTTTTATGAGATTTGTTTTCACGATTTTGTAAACATTTTCATGATAATAAAACACGTAACTAACTGTATATTACAGGTGTGTTATTTAAAAACCCTTTTATAAGTTTTGATGACAAAAGTTACCTAAATATCTGCAGATTTTGGAAAGAACAAGCAGAGGGGCAGAAAAGTCGAACCGTTGAAATAAAAGAATATACAACTCAATTTGTGTATGCAAAATGAAATATCTTAATAGAAAAAGCTAAATAATTTTCCCACATCACACTATTAATAAGGTAACTTAAGCCAATATTGCCTTCAGCATCCAAAAAATAGTATTTTAATAAATAGATTCTGAGTGAGAAGGTTGCATGTCGTATAGGGAAATAACTATATTGTTTTTTTGTTAACAGACATGAATGTATTAGAATTTATTATTGATAATGTTTTACTTTAATAATGTTTACTTTAAAAATATGAGGGATGTGCCAAATTTTAGTACTTGCAAAATAATTAATTACATCTTCATAAAATCTTGGCACAATAATAATTTAATTAATTCCTTTTCTATTGATATTAACAAAACATTACTAAAACGATGTTTATTTATATTGTTTCACACGAAGATGATTAAAAGAAACGATGCACGTCTATTAGATCGTTTTGTTTTTGTATAGTTTTAAAAAGTACCAGAAAAAACTATTTCCCAGAAATGCATAAAAATTCGAGTCGTACTTATTGAATTAAAGAAGTAACCCTTTATAATTACCAAATTACCACGACATATAGATTCGGTTGACTCATAATGTCCTTTAAAAGCCAAATTTTTTAAAAATTTTTGAAAAGTCGATGTGTTTTCAAATTGTTACTGTTTTTTTCTAATTTCGTTATTATATCAAATTATTGCATCTTTCGCACACTTCCATTATCCGAAGATTTTGATACTATAATTACTATATCCAGTAAACTAAAAGAATTGCTTACCAACCATTGCACAATATCTTTGTAATTTTTAATTTCTTGAAGTAGTTTATACATATTGGCACTTACTAATCTCACTATTCACTACAGTTACTCACTACACTGTTCAATATCGTACTCACACTACGCATTGATACAAAAGCACTACATTTTGATTCAAATATTTCAAATAACCAGAATCTGACACTTCGGTACCACATAACCAAATTTTCGCACTACACAACAATCAACAATCTAGTTTAGGCGTCTCAAACGACACGATACGATTCTATGCGATCCGAGCGATTCCGAAAATGAACGGATGCCAGCCAGCCCTTGTACTCGTAAACTTCCCACAAATAAATTTTATTTATACCTATATTGCTTTAGGAATATAATATGCCTTATGTATCTCTAATTAAATATATACTAGAATTGCTTGTCTGCCTGGTCTATGTATGAAACAGCATAAAAAAATAAAACTGGTTCAATAAAATTTAAAATTTTATATCAGAAAAAGCTAGAAATATAAATTAAAATGTGCTTTTATTTTACTTGACTTATTCAATATTAAGAGGATTATTAATACTAAAACTAAAAGCAAAATTTGATTTCATGAGTTTAAATAGAAAAAAAAATACAACCGAGACTACGAAAAGCAACCACCACCACTGGCATAAACTATTAATGCTCAAGTCAATACATGATGGCAGCGATGTAGATAGAGTTAGGTATTTTTATTACCTCCATCTATATCTACTTACCTAATTAACATATATTCACTTTAATATTACAAATTCGTGTTTAGACCAGACCACTAGGTATAACATTTTTTACCAATGGGTGTCCATAAGGGAGAGCATTTTTGCATGCAACGCGTAAACGTCCCATCCAATTAGAAAATTTAATGATTATTTTTTTTTTATTTTTAAATAATTTTCATGTTGGTATATTGCTTTGTCCCCATAATAAATTTTCTGGCGACGGACGAAACAAATTTTTTATTAATTTTTATATTGTAACTTTCTACTCTTGGCAAATTTTCTAGGGACGCCCATGGCGACACTTCGCTTGATTTGTGATTGACAATTGACACTAGCATCAACGTGACGTATGCGCAACATTGCCACATATACCCATCAAATATGTATTGTATACAAATATTATCTTAGAGGAACAAGGATTAAATAAAAGACATTTTAAAAATGTTTATAAATTAATGTGGTCAAGGTCAAGAAATTATATCTATATTAATTTAAATCTCATAATTTTTACAAGTGCTGTTGGGTAGGTGGATATTTTGTAAAAAAAACTTAAAAAGAAGGCTCAAATTAAGTCACGAGGAAAACTGTGTTATAATTTCTCTTCGTAGTATTAGACTTCGTAATCGCAACTCTCAAGATTTATAAGGAATTCATAAAAATATGAAGAAATTCATTAGTATGGGATGTGTTAATCCGTACCTAAACAGCAACTATATACATGATCGAATACAATATATGTATTGCGTTAATATAGGTACCTAAATAGTGGTTAGTTGTCATATCAATTTCTGAGTAAATAAAAATTATAGTTGTAGATAAGATGAACAGAAAAAAAATGTTTGCACTTCGAAATAGAAAATGGTTATACTATTTTTTATGTACGTATCAGAAAAATTGAATTTCGCGGGCAAAATGATGTGTCATAAGCTTTGTTGCACATACAATTCGAAGTGCCTCACACGGCACTGGAAATGTTACTGAGCGTTTTTCGTGGCGTATCTCGAAGTTCTGACAAAGTATTTTCGCCCCCGAAAGTGCATTAAAACAAGTTGAGTAGTTTATAAAAGCGCGATTCCAACTTTTGATTCATATGCTTTCCTGCATTTGCCCCGTCAACAACAACTGCGCAGACGCGGGCAAATATATTTGGGAACGGATCATGCGCACTTTAGTTAACAGTTGAGTCTCGGAAAATGGCGTCAGCTAAGTTTCTCGAGGAAGCTCTAAGTACAGATGTTGATGAATCGGCTGTAAGTGCAATCGTGGGCTCCTTAGAGAATCAGCTCGTCACTTCTACACCCCCAGTACCAGGTCAAACAGGTTCAACGATTGTCATTAATCAGAACCACGTAAATAGTGCAATATCAAACGGCGGGACAGTTGCCCCTCAGAAACATGGGACTATCGCCAACGGTGACTCGATAAGTGCAGTTAACACGACCGATGGAAGCAAACAAGTGACGAACAATGCAATGATTATAAGCGGCGCCGCGGCGCAGACAGCCGCGGGAGTAGTGACTACTGGCTATATAAACCAAACTGGTACATTAGATCCAAACAAATCTAACGAGGGCGTCAAGATTGTATATACGCAAGGACAAGGCAACTTAGGCATGTCGAGTTCGGGGACCATATTACCAAACAGAGTAACTTTGCCTAATCAGTCACTGCCGAATGGCACCATAGGCCTTCCTCCACAAACAGTACTACAAACCAATCCGACAAGTGTACAGACAATACAAACCAAACAACCTACTTTAGTGCTAAAGACCAGCGGGACACCAGGAGCCCCTAACCTAGTGACTGTTCCTGTAAATGTGACTTCTTCGGTGCCCCAGGCTAATAACGTAGGTAGCCCTAGCACTCAATCCCCAAATATCCTTTCCAACCTCCAGGTAGTCAATGTGCGTCCTGGAGTTCCCACTCAGCAGCAGAAAGGTCAACCAGCTCGTGTAGTGCTAAGCGCACCTCAAATAGTCGGGGCCCGGCCAGGAGCTCCAGTAAGTGAACGAAAAGGCAGTCGAATGGGATGGTTCCGCACCCACCCTAAGCTCATGTGCTTATTCGCTAATGGTATACAGCTTCTGACTGACATGTACTAATGCTCTAACTTTTACAACTATCCCATTCGACTGATTTTTAAATCTTGTGTGTGTCTTAAGAAATATCTGAATACATGTTTGACAGTACTTAAATTTGATGTTAAATGAATAATTCAGTTGCACTGACAATGTGTTTGAAATGAAGTTGCAAAAATAAACTTGAAAACAATTTAGGTTATGTACACATTTTTAACCTTGGTTCCATAACTAAAACGATTATCATATACTATCTTTTTTTGAGCGTTTTGCAAACTGATACGATACGATTTAGAGAATTGTCTTTACTAATAACAACTTACTTATCACAAATTATTAGATTTGCATGCTTTACACACTAACTGCAGTTACTGTCGAACTTGTATTTAGTAGATTAAATTTGGTTTTGTCAATGTTTTAAGTACTCGTAAAGCCTTAGAAGTTTTTGATTATTTTACACAATGCTGGTTGTATTTATGTATAAAGATTCTGTTATCTTACTAACCTCTTATATTAACAGTCTACTTCACGTTAACCCTTTTACTATTATTTTTTAAGTTGTATAGTTACTGTTAACTTTTCTGGTGCAGTGTGTTGAGCGTCTCGAGAAGTGCATTGACGTAATAGCGAGTTTATAACAAAATTAATGTTACCGCAATTAGCAAAATCGAATTAATGGCAATAATTGCTTTTAATTTCTTATTTTTAACTTTTTTCATGTAGTTGATTATGACCGTTGTGCCTTTCGTCGTACTTCATATATACTATTGGTGAAACAGTTTGCGTTTTATTTCATAAAATTATGAATAATGTGGTATTTTTAACGACAGTGTAAATAGTAAAATAATTAACTAGGTATTACATGAAGTTGACTCATTACTGTTTTATTTGTTTAGTTAATGCCTTATTCCACATTTTTTTAAGAATATTTAAATAAGAGTTTGTTGTTTATAAAAATTGTGCTATAAACTTATTTCTTTATCTCTGTGCAAAAATTTCCAACTTATTAACAAGATAGTAGTTTAAACTTAAGTTGTTTTCCAAAATTGATATTTTTTTTGTTGGACAATGCACCTATAATGTTTAAATAATGTTAACAGTGGTTGAGATATTAGAACTATAAGACTCGGAAGAACTTACATTAATTTTACCGACTTGTTTACATTTTTGTAGTCTATACCAGCTTAATAATTTCAGTTCTATTTTAAAATATTTACACATTTTGTAACATAATGAGGTGTTAAGTTTTTTTGTTGGAAACCATATTTTCGGTATTAATTTTCGTAACAGGCACTGAATAGAAGTATTTAAAAAAATTATGACGTTTTAGGTTTTTCATGTAATTGTTACTATACATTTTACCATACACCGTTGTATAACTAAGCGATTTTGATAAAGTTTATGCATATTTTTTATTTCTGCAGTTAAATGTTAACCCCATGGCTGCATACCCCCTTCCCCCATATTTTTTTTATATTTATTCTTCATGTTCAAACTCTTCACTGTATTGTAAAAATTAGTGACATAAAACGGACTCGATATATCCTTGGTACAGACTTGCACCTCCAATTTATCTGTTTTTGATAATGTTTACCTTTTAATATGTGAAACTGAACTTGTGAAAGTAATTTATTCTCCTTGCTTTATAAATATTTATTAACCATGAGTAATTTTTCGTTCGTGTTGGACTTATTGGGGTTAACAAAACGTAAAATCAATATTGTTTTGCCTGATAAGGGCCAACGACACAAGAAACATCTGTCCTTTTTGTATGCATTCCCAATAATATAAAAAATGTTAAATTTTTAAAATAAATATAAATAAAGTAATTACAAATCTTTATAGCTAATGACTGAATGTGGATTGCGGGTATATACGTAGTGGTACCAGTAGTTTTATGTTATGCTTGGCTTTTTAGTAGCTTCCCCTCTTTTTTTAGAGTCTGAGTTCGAGCGTTCGAAAGGGTTTGTGTTTGTCTAAAGGTGTGCTTATCAATGTTTTAGCAATTAACTTTACAATCCTTCCATGGTCTACAACCCGGTCAGCAAGGAGCTTTGTTACTCAAGACTGAAAATGGACAGTACCAACTGCTCAGAGTGGGACCGGCTCCCGCCGCAAACATCAATTCGTCTCAGCCAGCGGGACAGCCCGTTACGTTTCGAATGCAAACGGTACCTGCGGTAAGTAATTGGCAGTGTTTCTTTTAGTGTGCATCGAATGTTTCATAATTAAGTAATTTCTTAATAAAACTTACGTCTTTGCGATTTGCTAGTTTAAATATGGCTACGATCAAATTTATCGCAAAAATTGAGTTGTCATGTATCGTTGGGTTCAAAAAAAATTCTATATCAAATAAAGTAACAAAATGTATCATTCTGTATAAAAAAAAAGTCGACAACCACCTGTCATTAAGGCAGGCGTTGAAATAAAAAATGATAGTAAATGGAAGGTATTTTCGGAGTCGTTAGTAATAAATTTTTTCTTTAAAATTGGACCAAAAATGGTGAAGTTATCGTTTGCTTCGTTTTTTATGAGACACTGTATAAATATTTGCCCTAGAAACCCTTGTTTTTTATATAGTGTCTCAAAAATGTTCGGAAGATATTGAAAAGAAATTTTGTACAACAGTTGTTCAAAATGACATCGGTTTTTATTTTAAAAAATATACATTTAGCAAACGTTTAGACTAAGGAACCTAATTTTGCCGATGCAGACTCAATCTGAAGATTTCAGGATGAAAAATTTTGATCTTGATGTCGAAAATTAATTAAAAAAAATTATGTATAAATGTAGACGAGGATTTTTGCTAAGAACGAATTTGATGAGACACGAAACGAAAAAAGAAAACATACTTGTCGTAACTTTTTAGCAAACGGCTGTTAGCTCGGCGGCGAACAATCCCGCCCAGATGGGAGGTACCACGACTGTCACATCTGCGCCACAAACCATCCAGCAGGCACAGGTTGCCCAAGTTCAAGTAAGCTTCCCTTCTGTTCTCGGAAGGCGATGTTTGTAAGTTTTTTTTTTGTGTAGCGACCTGCCAACGATCATACCAAAGAAAAGTGTCGGAAATTCCTAGCAAACCTCTTAGAACTGTCCAGTAGGGAACCCAAGTCGGTGGAGAGAAACGTCAGGACACTTATTCAGGAACTGATAGACAACAAAGTCGAACCGGAAGATTTCTGTGACAAACTGGAGAGACTACTGAATGCATCCCCACAACCGTGCCTCATTGGATTTTTAAAGGTAAGTCTCAATAACAGCAAGGTGCATTTTTTGATTTCAGGTTTAAAAAATCGATGAATATAACGATGCAATTTCTCCAATTTTTGTTTTGTTTTTTGTCTTTTTCTAAGCGTGTGCTCATTTTTTAGCCAGCTGAGCAAATTAAACATTTCCAGGGTAACAAAGTGACAAGCAAACGTCAAAATTGATTTGAAAAAATATTTGATATCTTAATGTTATGTATCAGACAGAAGGTACATTACAAATACTTGATACAGTATGTGCCCAATAATGGACTTGTATATCCTAATCTATACTATAAGCATAAGGAGCAAAGCTCTTAGTGAAATATTTCTCTTGCGCAACACTTTTTTTATTACCATGTAACGATATTCTTAGAGGAATTGAGTAAACGTTATCTAATAATATTTTGAAATAAATTTAAATTGTGATCAAGGTAATCTTGCTAATAGACTAATCTACACAAATAATTAAAATTACACAGTTTCTAAAGAAACTCGTTCTTCAGAAAATAAATATTAATCCATAAAAATGTTTTGAATATTTGAATTTTGTCTTTTTTTAGCAAATTTGAATTTTCTAAAAATGTATGATACGATAATAAAATGAGATACGTTTCGTACTAAAAAAAAATAGTCCATAGGTAGGTATTTTCCCGTAAGAGTTTCTGTTTTAGTTTGCTCGTTTGAATTTATTTTTCTCAGTTTTTGTTGTATTGTGTAATAACGATCTTTTCAGAAAAGTCTACCCTTGTTGCGACACTCCCTAGCCACGCAGGAATTGTCAATAGATGGTATCCGTCCTCCGCCTGCGAACGTAGTTTTCTCGATAGCCGGTGCTACCCCGACCGTTCAAACGGTGCGACCAGGCATAGCCGCCAACCAAGTGAGAATAGTAGCGCCGGGCACGACAGTGGTCCGACCCGGCCAGGTCATCCAACAACGACTGGTGGCCCCCATAAGAGCGCCCGCTCAACAAACCAGGATGGTGACGGCAATAAGACAACCGAACGCTGCGAGTAATGTCATCGTGTCATCCTCCCAACCGCCCGCTTTACACCCGGTCTACCCCAACAACCAGCAGATACGCACCGGCGTCAACATCCGACAGCCTGTCCAAGTGAGAACGGTGGCACCGGGCCAACTGCGGCAGCCCGTACAAGTCCGAGCAGCAACTCCCATACAATCGAAACAACCCGTGGCGGCCGTCAAGGTGCAAGGGGTGAAACCACCAGTGCCTTCTAACCTCAAACTCGCAGCCAAAGATAAGGAGAAGAAGACCTTTTCCGCAGCGTACACGGGCGACGACGACATCAACGATGTCGCCGCCATGGGCGGGGTCAACCTGGCGGAGGAGACCCAGAAGATCCTGGGCTCGACGGAATTCGTCGGCACGCAGATCAGGTCCTGCAAGGAGGAGGTCTTGTGTTCGATGGGCCCCCTGCAGCAGAAGATCAGGCAGGCGATGGCGAGGCACGGGCTCGACGAGCCGAACACCGACGTGGCCGCTTGCATATCCCACGCGGCTCAGGAGAGACTCAAGAATCTACTGGAGAAGCTGGCCGTCATCACGGAACACAGATTGGAGAACATAAAGATTAACAATCGTTACGAGGTTACGAACGACGTAAAAGGTAAAGGAGCAGCCGTTTTTAACTAGGGAAAGGTGATTAATCGAGAGCTTTCGTTGCAGGTCAATTAAAGTTCCTGGAGGATCTGGATAAGGCGGAGCGGAAGAGGCACGAGGAAATGGAGAGGGAGATGCTGTTGAGGGCCGCAAAAAGTCGGTCTAAGACGGAGGACCCGGAGCAGGCCAAGCTGAAGGCGAAGGCGAAAGAGATGCAGAGAGTGGAAATGGAGGAGCTGAGACAGAGGGAGGCCAACGCTACCGCCTTGCAGGCCATCGGACCGAGGAAAAAGCCTAGGTTAGACGGGGAGGTTTCTGGCACTTCGCAGGTAAGAATGATTTTTTTTCGCCGACGCAACTTATATCAATGGATTATTTCGCGTATGTACATTTCATTGATATTTTTTAACATACCAAAAAAATATTTATTTTTGCTAGAAATTTTTCTTCAAAAAAAAATTCATGTTTATATAAAAAAGTAACATTTTTGCTCTCCCTTAATAGGTATCCTGTTTATCGAGCCGTTTGAACTACATAAACAAATCTATGAGCTGCGGAACGAAATCGTGATGCTGTGGCTGCATTTTGATCACATTTCCCGTAACTAATATGTCAATTAATTCAACACTACTGTCAGTACGGTCCGTTTTATACATAAAAAACTATGACGTGCTGTTTAAAACTCAATCAGCCTTACTTTCTCGAGACGTCATGATGTGTGTGAGTTACCGATATATGACAAAATGAAAGCAAAAAAGAAAACATGACTACTACACTATTATAACATAATTCGTAAATTTTTTATTGATTTTTCAGCTATTAGCATAAGAATTAATTGCGCTATGATTTTTGAACAGAAACGTATTTGAGAAATGTTTTTATTTCTCAAGTTCTTTGTCGGGTCAAAACGAAATCTTCAGCTTAAAGTAACATCCTGTATATATCAGTTTTAGTTAGCCAACTTCCAAGTCCAAGAAAGTAATGCATTTTTAGGTGTAGATAATTTTTCCTTCTGTTAAAAAATTTCCTTTTTAAATTTGTAATTACAAAAAAGTTCGTCAAAATTTCAATTAAAATGCCACTAGCTTCGTTCATATATCGAGGCAAATATGAAGAAAAAATACATTTACGAGTATTCGTAGACTAAAAAGTTTAAAACCAGTATATGTCTGGTGGTTTTTACTAACAAATGATCCTAGGCTATATTATGGGTATAATTCAATCCTGGTCGGGGTCATTAGTCTTCAGAGTAGTTATTTTCTGCAGTCGTCAGTAGAAAATTATGTTAATGTTTATTTCTCAATGTTTGCTTACACACGTATTTGAATCGCGGATATTGAAAATGCTCAATCGAAACAGACGTGTTTTTTTAAGTTTCATTGTTCGCTAATGTTTTCGCGCTTGTTTTTCAGGCGAGTGCGGGAGGCGTGAATAGCGGCCTGAGGGGACAGATGCCCTTGCGACAGCGAATGAAGAAAGTGACGTTAAGGGACTTGCAGTTTCTCTTTGAGACGGAGAAAGATCTATGCAAAAGTAAACTTTTATACAAATCATATCTCAAGTGATGCTCGCTTCTTGTCAGTGTTGTGATATTTAGAGACCTATTAGGCATTTTCAAATTAATAATTGATGCATTATCCTCTGTTCGTTATGATATTTATTCCAAGCCAGAGGAGGTTCTGTCGAAAATTGGATCAAAAAGATTTTTTTGACGTCATGGAGATGTTCTAGTTTTTATATAATAACGAAAAAAAATCAATATTTTTATAGTTGTATTGTTAAAATATACATTTAAAGTAGAACTGATTAATTTTATTCGATTTCGGTTTTGGAAAATTATTGAACAAATTCATGACGGCCACTTTAAATCAACAATAGAGTGAGAAGAGATTTGAAAAGAAAATGTTTTGTATCAAAACTTTAGAGGTATTTCATATAAAAAATATTTCATTAGAGCCTTATGCAAAGCTTCATATTTTACTATTTAGCCCCCAAAAGATTGTTTTGGACATGTTTTTGTTGAATAATTGTAAATATCAACCGAGCCGTTTTACAAAAGTGTAGGAAGCAAATCTTTTGTTCTTCCAGAAATTTCCACCTAGAATAATGCAAACATTTCGTTAATGTCAAAAGTTATTTGTTTTCTCTTACATAGATTTTTTGCAAACGTTTAAATTTAACCGAGATGTTCTATATATGTATATTAAAAAATTAATAATTTTTTGTTGAATTGTAAGTAAAGGGCTCTAAAATGTTGACAATCCATGTTTGCCATAGTATTACCTCCTCGTTAGTCCTGATTCACATTTTTTTAGCGATCTCTAGGCATTTACAATTTTTTCTAAAATCTTTGTTCCTGGTTTGATTTTTGGGCTTAGAAGTTCTTTAACATGTTTTTTTTACTCTAAAAATATCGCAATATCCGCTGCATATTTTATTAGTTCTGCATATCCCACTTCTGATGCATCTTCCATTTAATTATTTCTCTGCATTACTTCATTAATTTTATTTATCCAGTTGTTAGGTTCAAATCGTTAAATCATATCCCTAAACTTCATACGAAAAAAAAGTAGGTTCCGAATCTATTTAAAACTTGTTTTGTTTAGAACTGCGATGTTTCTTTAATCCAGTGCCGCAATTTGAATTTTTGAGTTCGTTAAAACGCTTTCTGTTGCCCTTAATAGGCCAACCAATAGAGATTTTTTGGCACCCTCAAATATTACAGTAAAATTTCTTAGTAAACGAAAACAAGTGATTTCCCCAGCAAAGTTGTGAACAATTTTTTTTTAAATAATAAAAACTGCAAAAAAATTTCATTTTTTTGGTTTTTTTATAATCTCGAAAAATAATGATGGAATCGTCTTACTCTTATAGGACTTTTGTAGAGAAAAAACTCTTATTTTGGAGGTTTTTTTGGATTTTCTCTGCAAAAAATTAACCGATCGGGTCGAAAAAAAAAATATTTTACAGGTTTTTTTATTCTCTACAAAAGTCCTATTGAGAGTAAAACGATTCCATAATTATTTTTTGATAGAAAAAAACAGTCATTTTTTTACATTTTTTATTTCAAAAAAAATTGTTCACGACTTTGCTGGGGAAATCACTTGGGTTTTCATTAACTAAGTATTTTTCAAAAGGAAATACATGAAAATTGATGTAATGTTTAAGTGTAAAAACAGCCTTTTTTTCACTCTATAATGCAATTTTCTATTATCTTTATTATTCCAAAAGTAAACTTTTACTTCACTATTCCATAATTCTAACCATTTTCATTTGTAAATTTGTGTTTTTGGTGCACGGAGAACAGAAAAGGTCGTTTCTCTATAAAGTTTAACGAAGCTTAAAGCAGGTTTTCTACAATTTTTTTTTCTTTTACGTCTAAAGTTGACAATTTTTGAGCTACTTCATCACAAAAAAAACGAAATTTTGTTTGGGATGTTGATTTTATAACATACAGTATGGTCTATTAAAAACCAGAACTTCCCTATTTTTTTTTTTTTTGACGACTTTATGTACAGGGTGTTGTTAAGTACATAGACATACTTTAGGGGCAATTGTGTGAGTGAAACAGATGCAAAAATCCATATAAATACATGTACCAGTGGCAGGGATACTGTGAGTTACTTTTACCAAAAAACCCAGAAATCTACGCCACTGAATATTTTTAAAATTCTATCACTACAAAAGAGTTTATTTAATTTTATCCGAAATACGAACCATTTATTTTTTTTTGTTTCACTATCTTTAATAGTATGCAAAATTTCTACAAAATTAATTTTTTTCGGACAGCATAATTAATTTGTTTTTAAAATTGTATTTTTGGCAAAAATCCTTTGAATTCAGTGGATTTTTACATTTAATTAAATATATCTTTATTCTAAGTTTCATCATTCTGCATCGAACATCTTCAGATATATTTTAGAAAAGGTAAAATTTTTTTAAATTTCAACACTCCAAAATTGTTGATTTATACAGGGTGTTTTGTAAATACGTGCGAAATATTTATGGTTACCATTATTTTGTGGAAAAAAAGTTCATATAAACGTAGATCGAAATATGCTGCATTTCCGAGATTCAGAGTATTTCAATTTCAATTTTTTATTTATTTTTAATTATTTCACAGTTTTAAAGATATTAACTTGAAATTTGAAAAACTCTTTAGAGGGATAAATGTGCATTTTTTGGAGTGATGCGAATATTTCTACTTGCACCAGTGGCGTTCCTGCGAGTATGCCATAACCTTTTTTAATAAAAAAAATGGTACGCCACTGGCTTTTCCCGTTCTGATATCTTTTTAGAAATCCGCCATCAATTCTGAATGAAATTGGTCGCTTCAATTTTTTTCGTAGGATGCACCGTTTTTGAGGAAAAAATAAAACGTATTTTATTGTAGGTTTTGTTAATCTTTTATTCAAAGGTGCAAGTAGATTCGGATCACCCCAAAAAATGCACATTTATCCCTCAAAAGCATTTTCCAAACTTTGAGTCGACATCTTTGCAATAATTAATAATAAATAAAAAATTTAAATTTAAACACTGTATCTCGGAAACGAAGCATATTTCAACTTATGCTTACTTGAACTTTTTTTCACAAAATAACTTCGGCAACCACCCCCCAAAAAGGCACTTATTTACAAACACCCTGTATAATATTTTTGGTTTGAAATCACTCAAACAATCGCCTCTTATAGTTTGTCTACATACTTAATTAACACCCAGTGTAGTATGTTTCTAGGTCTACTTCGTGAACTGATTCAGTCGTTAAACCATATCTTGCTACGATTTTATTTATTTTTGGTAGCAATTTTTCGGAAAATCGCTTTCCAATAGACTTTTTATTAAAATTGTGGTTACGCCTTGATCGACATCGCTGAAAACCCCTGCGTTTCATATATTCCCAAACTTCATTAATTTATAACATGAATAATGTTTGTGTATGGACCTAAAATTTTAATTTATGAAGTTCTTGTTTCAGTTTAAAATTGTAGCAGTCACTACAAAAGCCTTAGGCTGAAAAATTAGCCAAGACACTTCTAATTATAACTGTTATCGTCAAAATTGTAGGCAATGTCTAAAACGACTTTATTATTCGCCGGTTATAATGGCATTGTTAGTTATCAGCAAATTTCATCCTCAGGCATCCGCGCAGAGCCTCCTAGATTTTAAAACGAAAACATAAACTTCATTTTAAAATATTAAAGGCCTGCACATACATACGTGTAGCGATGGCGGTGGCATTATTCGAATTTGATTTTGAATACAAAGACCGCTCGTACCGCGATGTGTATGTATTGACCCATTTGTTTTATACAGTACATTAAAACGCTACCGCCACCGTCATCTCTAAAGCTTATGTCTGTGCAGGCCTTAAGCCTGCTTAAAAAATTATTCTGCATTATAAATTGATGAAATTTGACCTGGTCAAATTTTTAATAAAAAAATTCCTAAAGTGATTCTTTGAAAGATCACAACAGGCCATGAGTTGTTTCATTTTTAGAAGTGGCCTTATTAGTGGGCCGCACTGTATATTTGCTTCGTTGAAGAGTTACCAAAAAAATCGAGATAACTATTTTTTATTTTTTAAATGTGGTTAAAAAACGTTGATTTTTGAGTTACCAAAGATACCCGCACCGTTTTGGTTACTACGGTATCCAAGTTTTCATTTCACATTTTTCTGTTTGACTAGTGCCCTTTAATTAATTAATTAAACGAAAAACTAGTCTAGTCACCGTTTGTTATGGTTCACATTTTGCCTTGAGAACACCTGAAGTTTATTTCAGTGAATTTCGAATAGTTTTCGAGACATTCAATGATTCCATTCTTAAGATTCATTATAAGTAATTTCCTTATGCCTTAATTTTATTTTCATAATGGGTAGAAAAAATCTTGCAATGTGATTGTTTAAAATGGCTCGGTTGGAGTCAAGGACGGCCCGTCTTCATAAAAAAAAGCAAAAAAAAATTAAATATAGTTTTTTCTACAATGGTAAATGTAAATATACTGTAGATTTTCTATAACAAATGTCAGTTTTCTTTATAAGAAAATATTTTAAGCGGTCACGTTAATAATTTGTAATTAGTTGTATAATTGTTTTTTAATCTAACTATGAATATAGATATATATAATTTTTGTTATAGATTAATATTTAATATAATAAAACCATGAAATGAATCTAGTTTTTGTTTAACTCTGTAAATAAATATCGAGTCGTATCCAACACTAAAGATTTTATATTTATTTTGTAATACTGATCGTTCATATCTATTTTATTATAATTAAATTGTTTAAAAAATATATGTTTAAGGTGTTTTAGTCTTTGTTATGTATGGATGGTAGTAAGGTATCGTTTTATTGGTCCGTACTGCGTTCTGCCGCAGTACCTAATTTGTTTTTTCCTTTTTTATAATTTATTCCGGCCCTATTATAAACCTAGTACAAATTCTTTGTTTGGGAAATTGAATAAATTGTTTCATTTTTAAAAAACGTCTTTTCTTGAAAAACGTTCACGAGCGAATTTAAGAGAAAATCCGAATTCCCTGCGATTCTTACGCAGATGGCCACCTTGGCTTTCCACTGATATAAACGCTTATATCTTAGGACTTAGAACTTCGAAAACGATAACATTTTTAAGAAATTTATCAAAAAAAGCACAAATAATAATTTGATGAGAAATATCCATGCTCTTGCAAGCAAAATAAGCAGATTTAAGGGGTAATGCCACTAGAATTTTGAAAATATTGATTTTTGGATAAAAAATGTTTTATTATGTGAAGAATATAGGAAAAAAGTTTTAGGTGGAGGAAAAATCGAGATCATGGGTTTTTTCAAAGTATCCGAAAATTTTTGTTTATTTGTTCCGAGACCATCTGTTACTAAGAAACTCTTCGGGCCATACAGCCCCATACAATAACGGCGTTCGTAGCGGCCTGGAAAACCGAAAAAAATCAGGGAATTCTTTATTCATAAAAAACGGAATAGTCGGGGAATTTTAAAAGTATTCATGAACGTCAGAGAATTTGATGTTTGCAACTGGAATTTTTGTGAAAGCCGGTCCTGGATTCTTGAAAGAGAAAACTATTTGTAGTTTTGAAACGTTTATAAGAGGTTCTTTGGGTTTAAAAACAAATTATGGAGTCCAGTCTAGAAAAAGTTCAATGCATAAACACCAATTAGTATGTAAAAATGAACTACAAGTGACTTGGATTTTTTTTTTATAAGTCGGGGAAAATCTGGAAAAGTCGGGGAATTCTATTTTACTTTTCAACTATGAACCCTGTATAAAGGTTTATATATATCCTTATTTTGAAAAATTTTTAAATAAAATTTTTAAGAACTTCATTGAAAAATCAGATTAATTTGATGAAATATCCATGTACGTGCAGCTACCATAGTTTCTTGCGAGCAAAATAAGCAGATTTAAGCACTAATGCCACTAGAATTTTGAAAATATCGATTTTTGGATAAAAAATGCTTTATTATGTGAGGAATATAGGAAAAAAGTTTTAGGTGGAGGAAAAATCGAGATCACGAGTTTTTTCAAGGTAGGTATCGGAAAATTTGTGTTTATTTGTTCCGAGACCATCTGTTACTAAGAAACTCTTCCGGCCATACAATCCCATGCAATAACAGCGTTCGTAGCAGCCTGGAAAACCGGGAAAAATCAGAGAATTCTTTATTCTTCATAAAAAATGGAATAGTCGGGGAATTTTAAAAGTATTCATGAAAGTGGGAATTTGATGTTTGCAACTGTAAATTTTGTGAAAGCCGGCCCTTTGTTCTTTGGGTTTAAAAACAGATTATGTAGTCCAGTCTAGAAAAAGTTTACTGCATAAACATCAAATAGTATGTAAAAATGAACTAGGTACTTGAACTTTTTTTTGTAAGTCAAGGAAAACCTGGAAAAGTAAGGGAATTTTTTATATTACTTTTGATCTATGAACCCTGAATAAAGCCTTTTTGTTCCTAACACTATATCTTGTTTCCGTTTTTCCTTGAAAATTCTCAAAAATCACCTTTTTTCCCAACCTTTAGAGTGTCGTTAGCCCTTAACTAGACATATCTATCCTAAGTAGCCTCTAGAGGACATCAAAGTTGACAAAAAAAACTATTATTTTCAAATAATTTTCAAATGCCTTGTAGGGTTGAAATTTGGTACATTAATACTTCCATATAGATGTCACTATGATAGTAAACGAACTAATTGGATTAACAGAACTGTGAAACTAATCTGCTTACAATTTTATCTGGGGTCATCGCTTCTATTTTTATAATTTAACTAATTAAGGGTAACACTCCTTGAATTGGCCACAAGACTGCCAACTAGGGATGATGATACTAACAAACTCGCAGGGAAAAAATATACCTTCCATTTTAATCCAAAAACATTTTCAAGTTATTTTTCTTATTTCAAATAAGCTTACGAAACGATAGAATAATTCGAAAATAATTCTTAAAACTGTAATTGCTGGCATAAATATTGAAATTTTCCGCAAACAGAGAAAAAATACCGTCTCACTTTGATTTTTTGGACTGGAAATTATATTGCTAACAAAAAATTCCTGAAAATAAATGGATTAGTTTTAGAATTATTTTAGATTTATTCAGCTCTATAGTAAGCTTATTCTAAACTAAAAATATTAATTATAACATGGCACATTGTTTAAGTGATATGGAAAATAATTAGGAAATTCAAGTGCTCTTATTGATATCTATTTCCCAATATCTTTGCACATGTCTGTATTGATTGACAGAGATGTATAAAAGCTCATTGAATTTTTACTGCTAAGTAGTTAAGCCCAAATTTAGTCAATCTACAAACATCTTCAGAGATATTTAACCGTAATATTTTTTTGAATTTTATTACTATTTCAAAAATAGGTCGCTTGAAATCCTTAAGATTTTTTTGTATAAAGCATTCCAAGGACTCTGAAACCATCCTGTGTATTTTATACGACTAGGAAACTTAAATAATCCACAATTAATTATTTTTATTTCAAAATTTCACAAATGCAATACGTCTGTCTCACTATTCTACGTTAAATTAATACTGCGCTGGTTTATAGGCAACCAAAATTGCAACGGAGGCACGCTCACCGTACACTACTTAAATATCCAGAACGAAGTATTCTTGTTGAAATTAAAATTACGTTGTACTTACATATTTGAGGCAAGACTTATTTATACACCTTTTATTTTGTGTCAATAGCTTGGTAAATATTGTTGTAGTGAAGGACTTCAGAGTTTCCAGTTAAATACTAATTAATTACTTGAAATTTGCCTGTCAGTTAAAGCACCCACAACTGCAACTCAACCAGACAAGCCAGTCTAATGCAGAAGGATGCAGTTTCTATTAATTCCTGCCTGCCAATAACTAGTGTTCGATTTAGTTAGTTTAGTACATGCCATCAAATCGATTACAAATTTTAAATATACGATGTAGTCAATAAATAACACTTCCCCCGTATTAACAATGATTGGCTGGAATATAGATATAGAAAGAAAGTGTTGCCAACCAAGATAATCTGTATTATAATAGCAGTTTTTCTTATTAGTGGTAAACTATATCATATGCCAAGTTTAATAAAAATCATTTTGTAACACGATTTTTTACTGGAACAAGGTTTACGGTGAATAGGTATATTTTTTCTAGCATTTTTTTCACTATAGGTAAGTAAATGCACTACTAATTGACTTTAGTTGAGGCCTATCTATTAACTAGATATTTTTTACCACGTAGTAATCATAGTTGGCAGGCAGACGCAAGAGTTGAGTTGACTAAGAGACTAAAAATTATTCGATCTTTTTCATACAGGTTTGATTTGATATAAAAATTAATAGCGCACTCTTATCTGATTTATAGTCACTACTATTGATACACTTATTATTTTTTTTTTCACAAAATCTGGGATGCACAATTTAATCTGAAAATAATTGTATATGCGTAATGCGGACTCTAAGGAGACTGCGATAAAAAGGATTATATAGTGGACCAGGCTAGGCCTCAAACTCCGGGTCAGAATCGTTCTTACTGCACCTCAATAAAAAAAAATGGCTTCTTAAAGGTACGGTAGCCGCGTGCTTGCAGAGACTTTGGAAATGAAATGCAGATATGCGACACTTTTATTACCGGTACTTTATGATCTGCTAGATATCGATGCGACGGGCGCAAAGCATATGATATGCACGTGCACTTTTCCGCGGTTCCCAATGCACACATGTTTATCGTACATATCATTCAACTTTATACATTATACTTATATTCTGGTTATTATGTTAACTCTATTAATGAAATTTTATGAATAAATGATGTTTTTCTACAAATTGTTGCATCTTCTTCTTATTTCAAAAGTAACGATCGTAAAAACCGTATTTCACAAAAAATTTTTTGATATTATGCATTTATAAATACAAAGCTGTGTGTAAAAATAAAGACTTTATCTGAATGCAAGTAAAGAGCAATTGCCGTTTTATTCTAGGCGTGTTGGTTTCGACAGTGAACGGTTCTAGGACGATTGGAATTAGTTGACAATTCCATTCATAAAAACATCTAAGCCTTTAAGTCCTTTCTTTCTAAAATGGCTCGATTAGTTATGTACAGGATGTTGGTCATTCCCAATCCGAATTTCGGAATTTCCGAAATTCGAATAGTTTGGCGGAAATCCCATAGTTCAGGCATCTCTATATGGCTTCCAAGAATTGAGCGTGAAAACTTTACTCTCACGTCGTTATGGCTGCGTCGATGGGCTCCAACTTCTAGGGCGGTATCCACCGCGAACTACCACAATGGGGTCGGAGGATCCCAGCGGGACTGTTCGCGGGGCGGAAAAATTAGAAAGTGTGGTGAAATTTGAGCATCAGTGGGTTAATAATGCATCCAAAGTTTTATTCTAATTTACTGCAGACACAATACGACATGTTTCTCATATACATTTGTGGGTCGGTTAAAATAAAACGGAACAGAATAACAAATTGTAATTATATATCGATTCCACTCCGTATCTTAACATAAAAAAATCCAAAACGCCCCAGGAAACTCATCGATCAAGCCTGATAGCCTCCCTCTAGAAAATAAATTAATAAAAACCATTAAATCCGTTTCCCCAAGGGGCCCGGTCCGGCCCTGCGCGTCCGCCTGGGGCCGCATCCGTAGTTGAGTCGTTCGTTCCGCACTTTTTGTTGGAGCCTGCTGGGTTAATAATCCTGCAGGCATAGACCAGCCCGATTCTGTGTAGTCGGCCGGGTATCGGGTTTACGAGAAATACGAACCCTTTTATGTAAGAGTCCGCCGGCGAAAACACGAAGACCATTCAGGCCGGGTATTAACGTACCTGGGGCCGTGAAGCGTTCCATGTCTCGCTCTGCCCGCGGGGAAGCCATTTTTGTGTACATTTTTTGTTGTAAACGGTTCGTGGGCGATGAGCGCGTTTCGGACGGCGTTCGTGCTACTAGGTGGAAGAGAAAACGCCGAATTAAAATATGAATTACCTGGTTTTTTACTTTCCTTGTGTAGCATACGCTTCTATGTGTAGATACTATCTATTCCTTTTACCCCTACGCCTTTATTCTCCACACCGGTTCATAAACTGTTTTATATCTTCTTCCAGTTCCATTATTTACCGACTCTCAGCCATAACGTTAAAATAAAGTACAGAAAAGAACAATTTTCTATTACCTATTACTTCTGTAAACGATTTTAGAATGCCTGAGAGCGTGAAAAGTTTGAGTGATCACCACCACATTCTGGAATTTTAGAATTTACATATCAAGAGTATTGGCTTTCAGAACTTCAAACTCCACCCCATGTTGTGAATCCAAAGCTACTTTCTAGCCCAGAGCCTGAAACCACACAGACGACGCCAGTCAAGCAAAATTCGAAAATTTTACCACTGTTTCCAATCCACGGAAAACCATACCAAATACACCAATCACTAAAAACGAAGAAAGTAAGACACAACAAAATGTCGAGGGAAAAAACCAAAATCAAGTTGAAAATGTCAGTAAGTAAATACCAAGCTTTAAAATGGCAACGAGAGGCTCTAAATCGACAATAACCCAATTCCTCGGGACGATAGGACGGGATACAACAATATATGTAAAAAGAATGTTCATACCTCACAAAATATCCACCTTCTAACATCAACAATTAAAGATAACATAAAAATTAAACAGTATGGATTCCGGATTTTTGCAACCAATTTAGCGAAAGTCAGTGATTATTATTATATAGAGCAAAATAGCTATATGCTAATGGCTCTGCACAGACCTGTAAGCAAATTAGTAACTTTCTAAAAGCTTACAGAGAATTTGTAATTCTGAGCTTACAGAAACTCGTGATTTTTTACTCATGAACCTCATGTCATCAGAACGACTTGCACTTACAGGAGAAAACAAAACAATTTCCACAAATTTATTTATTAATTTGCGGACAATCGTAAATTCAGTGAAGTGAAGTTGCAGCTTGTCGTAGTTCATTTGCACTACTGTCACTAGGTCCGTTACAGGAATGGTTTCAGAATTGCATATTTACGATTCTTTAAATATGTTACTTTACAGGTTAATTGTAGTTTATAGAATTATAAATGGACAGAAAAGCGCCGAATCGATCCATAAATTAAATTAAACGTTCGATTTATAATCGAAGCACGAAAAAACTTGCGAAACTGTGCGAACGTTTATGCAACCAACCACACGTCGATGTCTGAAGAAGATACCAAAAATGGAACAACAAATGTAAACAAAACAAATAAATGCGACATCTATATTGAAAGCAATGAAGTTTATGGTGTTCATATCAGTATAGTGACTACGATTTGGGAAACGTCTTGAACGTGCTCCTAGTCGTCTCCTTATCTAACTCCAGTGTAAAATTAGCCTCACCTTTTTAATCCGGGTTGTAATCAGCAAAGTCATATTAAAAGCGATAAAACGTTGGATAAGGTGGCAGGCATCGTGTAGCATGTATCAATACACGCGTGACTACAGGGTGGTCTTACTCAAAAGGATTCTTCATATTAACCTTTGACATTATTTTCTTACTTTCCTGAAAATTTTCGGAATCTTCGGAAATCGATAACATTTTCCCCAAAAATGTTAAAAAATCCACATTCATCAAGAGCAACAAAAATGAAAGTCACGTATTCATAGCATAATAATAATTTCTACCTGTGTAAAGTTAATAAACCACTAATTCTTCATAGGTTTAATTTTAGTTTTTTAGTTTAGTTTAGTTTTCACTTTCGGAAACCACATAGTATGGAAAGTATGATGTTCACTTAATTTTTTTTACATATAATTCATTTGCAAATTGCTTCTTTATTTTAGAAGATATACAGAGTGTTTTGGAATAACATACCATAAATTCTGGGGGTAATAGAATATTAAAAAATAAGAGTACCTTTTTCTAAGGGCCTTAGAGCGTCGAAATAAACTTTTGTTATGTGATTGTCAATATGTATTTATATATGTTGTAAGGAAACAACTTATTGGAATTAAAATTTGGGATTTTTAGTACGATTTGCTTAAAAAATTGATAATTTTACTGCCTCAGGTATTATTTTTACATTTTTTTTTTTTTTTCATCAAGATTACTTATGACTAATTTGTATACACTATAAAATAATATCGTCTATTAAAATAATCGCAAAAATTAAGTAATTTGTTCACAAATGCTTATGATATCAGTGCAAAAGGCACAAAAGACAAAAAATTCATAAATTAATTTAAAAAAATATAAGTTAACAATAGAAAAAGGTAAAGTCGGTTGTAGCAAATATTCAAAATGATTACCAATGTCGCTATTGATCTTTAAATTCGTTGAAAAGATAGTTACTCGGTTTTTTGGGTCCTTCTAGTTTAAACTTTTTATTTCACGCCGATCACTTAGGGAATGTAGTTATTTGGCGGATTCAACTTCAATTTTTACGTTTTTTGTCTCTCAAAACATATGACTATCAAATTATAATCAGTTCATTATAAAAAATATAATGTGTCTTGAAACCACCCTGTTTTTATAACGCATTGTATAAATTCCACGGTAATTTTCCTCTCTATCAGAGAAAGGCGCGAAACATTCGCTCCGTAACCTCGTCGAGCTTATTCGCCCCACCCTGTACCTGCATATCGGGGTTGTGCGAGACTCCGCCGTCGCCCGGGGTGCCCCAGGGTTGCTATTAGAACCCCGCGGCCAATCCGGCCGACCTCGTTCGTGCTACATAATTTCCAAGAGCGCCGCGAGCCACTCCAGTCCCGATAAAATATAAACAGGCGTACCACCGCCCGTTTGCGAAATTGACTGTGATATGATATATGACCTACGTGTGGGTGAGTTGTCTGTGCGAGAGTCAAAAGCGAAATCATGCCGCGTTTCGGCGACCTTTCAGGCTATTTTAAATAATCCAATCATTAACGTACTTCGGTGATTTTTAAAAATAAATTGGGGGTAAGAAAAACTATAAAAAAGACGTCGAATCAGAAACTGTTTTTATTACTTTTGTCCTCAGACAGAACATGTGCGTAATCAACATGTACTTTAGAGAACATTTGAACGTACATGTATGTACACAATGTACACACATGCACAGTACATTGAACATCTGTTTTCGTCTGAAATTTACACAATTTAATCCAGTTCCGTGTCAGAATGTATGTACTATTATACAAAAATAGTGGTTCAATGCAACTAACATTACGTAAGTCTTGTGTCACATCAGTGCCCTTCGTTGATAGGATTACATTACGTAGAATAAACAGTTATGTTCCACGTACGTCATTGATAGTAATAGAAGAAAACATAAACAGTGACTACTCGTTAAATGGACATAGTGGTACAAAGGACGATGTTGGTTCTAGTATATGTACATATGTACATGTACATACGTCTCATGTACGTATTTGTACATTATCTGGAGTTGGCAAGTACAAATGCCAGTCTTATTTATGTTAGCTTCTAAGTCTACATTAAGTAAATCCACTAACTCATCCACCGGATATAATAAACACAGGAAGAGCCACAATACTTTGCACTTTCCCTGGACATAGAGAAATGGTTGTAGACTGGAAGTACATTGACGTACATGCCGTATATGGCAGGAAGTAAACATGTACATTTAATGTACGTTCCTTTGAAATATCGAACGTTTATGGACATCGCCTGATCTCGACAAAATCTAACTGTAAGAGGTATGACAAATGTACACTGGAAACGTATCGATGTACATCCCGCATATGGCAAAAACTGTGCATACTATGTACGTTTATTTAATATGTTCTAATGTCGAACATTTATGGACCGAACATATAAAATGTATGAAAATTGAATGTGCATCGCTAATGACAGAAAGTGTACTATTTTTACTCAATACTAAAAATTAATTAAAACGTTTAGATATTTGTGGTGTAATTAAAAATATTATGTGACTTTAGGTATACATTTCGCTAAAGTTAACATTACATTTACTACATTTAGGGAACAAATTTTAAGCAAACAACGTCTTAAAAAAACTGCCGGCAATTTCCCGAAAGCGTTCTAATTTACCCACAGAGAAGTAACACTTTTATTCATGTAGGTTTTCACTTTAAAGGGATACCTTTCCCTTATTTACACAGCAATTTTCCTCAAAGCAACATTACATTTAAATTCGATAAAGGTCCTGTATAAAATAAACACTCAAATTGCAATTTCAACTCTCGTCTGAGGCTCGTACAAACCATTTCCGGACCCTTCGTTAGGGCCATAGGAAAGGAATAAGTGGCTCTTGGTTCAGTGGTCCGTAAATGTTTGGCTCGGTAAATCGAGAAAAACCATCAACCGGCCCGCTCGGACATTCGGAACGACGGTGTAATGAAATGTTGATGTGCCACTTCCGCTACTCGGGAAGGGAAAAGTTACGTGTTTGGAGAGGGTCTTCGATCAACGTAAGTTAAAGGAAATAAAAGTTATTCTAACGTTAAAGTTATGATAAAAGTAGCAGTAGTAAGTAGAGTAGTGACCAAGTAAAAAAGGCGATTGCATTTTTATATCAGAAGTGGGATTTTAGATTTAAAAAATTCAAATGATTTAGGTACTAGATTTCTATGAGGTTATTCATTGCACAGAAAGACTATACCATGTTTCATTGAAATTTGTTACATTTATGTTAAAGTGATGAAATGATGAAATCTTTACTAGAAAATTCAGAACTCTATTAACATTTTCAGTGTCTTTCTGTTATGTAGCTAAGATAGCAGTGCCAATAACGGCCAATAGCAACGGCCACTCAAACACTACGACACACTGAATTTAATCCTATTGAAATACGTTAAGATACGTTTTACACAAATTAAAAAGGAAAAAATTGGAAAACGCCCTAATCTCAAAGAATATTGCAAACAATTTTTTTTTTAATTTGTATTGAGGCTCAGTCTAATAGTCCAATTTGTATTTAGATCCGATAACGGAACACGGCGCGCTAGCTGCACCGATACCCGAAGCCGGTCGATATTTCAAAAACAATAAATAACCCGCGAGCAAGACTCGTAAAATAAAATACTATATAGGCCATCGCTAGTCCTGCCCCTCTGGTTACACATCCCATCCCAAGTCTAAGCAGCGTCGATACCATAAAGGCCCCCAGCAAATTTCATTCCAACGTTACCCCAGGAGATTCTACAGCCCAGGGAAGTAGGAACGTCGGAAGAAGGAGTACGCAGAGGAGCTTTAGACGACGTGCGAGCAAGGCTGGAGTGTTGCGGATGTCGTCTTCTGGTTAACGAGATGAGAGTAGTGTACTTTCCTGGACAGCATATGAGGCGCAAGCGTTGAAAATTGTATAAGATCAGTTTGTAGATGTGCTTAGTACAATGTACAGGATGTCCCCGAAAGGTCTGTACAAAATTCTAGTACAAATTCTCGAAGTGAAAACAGATTGAGCAGAAGTGCACGATTTTTACCCGGAGATACCGATCATGGTCTGAATTCCTGCCAATTTATTATCGAATAGAGAGACCAAAATATTAATTTCGTAAAAAATATTTTATTTACTGATTAGGCTTGCTTTACAAGGAGCGGTGTCACAAACTTGCATAATGAAAATCCGAAAATCCTTATTAGTCCAGTTATTGAAGCATTTTGGCTACCAATTTTTTCGGATGGAATGGATTGACGTGAAATTTGAACTGTAGCTAGGGAATAGCCCAAGAAACAAAAGTTATATAGTGCCGATGTGTGCTTTTATCCTAGGGGTGGATGCCACCCCTTCTGGAGGGTGGGAATTTTTTTATTAAAAATAGCCTCACAATTCGATAGAGGGACGAATTCTAAGTAAAAAATGTTCTATAAGAATTTTTTGTACAGTCAATACTTTTTGAGTTATTTGCGCGTAAACATGTTCGTTTTTAGCCCAAAAATGCATGTTTTTGAGCCATTTTTCGCGAATATCTCAAAAACTACAAGTTTTATCTAAAAAATGATCATAATAAATTATTAACATTTACGCCCTGTACCTCCGTATTATCAGCTTTTGTACAAAGGTTTATTTTCACCTCGAGAATATATATTTAGAAGTATTTAGAAGGACCAGATCTAGAGTTTATATAAGTATTTTGTTTTTAACTGTAGTTTTGAATGTACCGCGTTCAGCATTGTGTTCTTTAATTTATTTTCAGATGTTTCTACTAGGAAACAGTATTTTTATTATCTTTGTTATTACCACCGTATTTTTGCTTTATTATAAACAAATTAAGCAAATTCAAATAAATTAAGAAAAAAATCATAATAATAATTTTCCTCAAGATGATAAGAATTTGTCCCGATGAAGGCACCCAAGTTGGCTTTGTCAAAGTAAAGATTAAGTGGCCTTTTAGATACTCAATTTTTCGCTCTCATTCCTCGTTCTTTGCGTGGAATTGCAGCGCTAGTCGCAGACGACTAGCTTATACATATCATCATGCAGAACTTCAAAACGAATCCACCTGCATTGTACTAATGCGGTTGCAGTTTACTTGGGGCGAATGTAACGTTATGCCTTGTTGTGTGGCAAACTCGATTTGCATAATGAACAGCGAACTCTTCCAGGGCACCCTCGACCCGAGAGAGAGAGTTTGTCTGCTGGCCTCCGGGGCCGAGCCCCAGGTGCTGGAATGGACCGGCCGGCTTATTGGCAACTGACCATGAAAACGCCGCAATTTATAATGGAATATAAAAATGGCGGAATAGTTGCGGGCGAAGTTTTTGTACGGAGGATTCCTTTCTTTATTGTTCGCGATGGTTGATGGACTCCTTTTGTTATTATCGCGGTGGAGATGCCGACGGCGGTAGTTTCTCCGGTGCATCATGTGCGAGAGATATTCCGCGATCGTGATCTAACCTAAAAGTGCGGAGTGGATCGTAGTCGCATAATTTTCCATAGCGGGGTATTTTTACTAATCAAAATCTTCTGCAAGACTGAAAGATCCAAAGACAACTGATTCTGCTTATACTAGCTATGTTCCTAGTGCATTAGAAACAGTTTCTAATAGTCAGAGACAATCGCGTTTGATTCAATCCTCACGCCAACTACAACATACTGAAGGATGATAAGATGGGCAAATCCAAGGAACTAATCGAGGTCTGCAGCTAGCTGGACAACCTAAGCTAGCTAGTCCTGCTTTGTCGCTCAATAAGCCAGTGCCCGATATTTTAGTTCCACAACAGCTCGAACTGTCTTGCTGATTGGATAATCCAATCTTTCAGTTCCACGACATAATGAATAACGTATACATAGCGTGAATTTTGTTTAGAAGAATAGTTATTATCTGAATAAAAATGTTTCTCTTTCAAGCTATCACTTGTAATTATTACCTGCAATTCCCGTGACCCGAGGCAAAAACAGCCTTTTAACGTAAAATGAATTAAATACGAAATATGATCGTTCAGTTAATGTGTGTTTGTTGTCGGTTCGGACCTGACATACAAGTAAATAGGCTGCAATTAATTTCCACCACATATATTACCACCGAACAAAAAACTCCCCCGGCTAGTTTTTTCTCTCAAGAATTTACGTGATATTTGATACAAAGTTCACACAGTTTGTAATAACAAAGCACGTGGGAATAATACGTCAACTATTATTATTTGCAAATATTGCAACCCATTACATTTTTATTCGAGCCAGTCCAGTGGAGGAGGAGCGTAGGTGGTCCTCCTATGTGTTCTTTTACTTTAAAAATACGCACTAATGAACGTTATTTCTCTTCTGATCAAAGAATTAATTTAAAAATTTGGAAACTTCAAGAATGTTAGAATAAGTTCTCAAAAAAATTAGAAGTAAAGAGTGGCTCCAAAAATCGCCCGTTTTTTCACAATTCGCAAGGAACTAAAGAAAATAGATAAAAATTTGTTTTTGGTCTCAAATTACTCGTCGTAAAAATGAGCAGTTTTTAGTTTTTTGAACATTTCCAAAAAAATCACCCCTATTTAGGGGTTGAAAAGACGCCCAAAAAGAATTGAATATTACCAATAAATATAAAAACTATCATGTGAATTTTTCTATCGAATGATTCTTGATACAAAGAAAGATTTATTGTCATGACTGAAATAAGCATGTTGAATTAGAAAATCCACCCTTAAGTGCGCTCAGGGGGTGAAATCATCCCCAAAAATAGAGAATATATGAAATAATTGTAAAAATTATATTATATATATTGAGATAATTCAGATGCTAATAGTTTTTATATCAATTGGTAATATTCAAATTCTTAATTTTTGGCATTTTTTCAACCCCTAGATAGCGGTGATTTTTAAAATTTTCAAAATACTGAAAGCTATGCTCATTTCAATTCTTTACGACAAGTAATTTGCGACCAAAAACATATTTTTATGTATTTTTATTAATTCTCTGCGAATTGTGAAAAAACGGGCGAAAATCACAGGTTTTTTGCGGTCACTATTTAGAGTTTTGAGGGCGTTTTTATGAAAATGTATAGAATTTATCCCCTATACAGAACAGACTCCTAAAAAACTTTAGCGAAAAACAGTTTGATTAAATTAGTTTAGGGAGGTTAAACAAAAATAATTAAGTTATACAGGATATTTATTAATTCGGCTGCCAAACTTCATTGTACAGGGTGTAGAACTATTACAAAAGCTCAAATGAACTGTGGCTCAATTCGGATTCCTGAAAAATATTGAAACTGACCTTTTTGCATGTCCTCCATGTCAGGTGAAAATCAGAACCGAATTGGTGCATGGTTTTTGCTATTGATGACTCAAATCTATACAGGGTCTAAAAAATGTGTTGTTTAGAACTACTATTTCATAGCCATGTTGATAAAGGGAAATGATATTTTTTTTGTTTGTTGCACAATACGAGCAGTGTGAAATGGTGAAAAATATTGCTCTTGGAGAATTTTGTTATGTACAACAACAATTATTCCATATTTGCACCACAAAATGTGCATATAACTTTATAAAAAAATTGACGTATCCGTTATTTCACCGCATATTTAGGAGGTTAAATGCTTACGCAAAATATGAAAATCGGCACGCCACTGCCGAGCACAAAACCAGGATGGCTCAAGGACGGCTGCGGAGCCGGCTCAAATCACCACGTCGTGCTGGGGAAACCTCTCGGGGTACAATCCCATGCGATGGGCCGGCGAAGGAGAGACTGGAATTCGTGCCCGGCCGGCCCGGGGCCATCCAACGCGAGGACGAAGCCCTGCGGGAGGCATATTTTACAGCGCACCCAGGAGGCCGCGGGCAACGGGTTCGCCCACGGCCCCCGGCGGCCACGCTGTTTGTATAATGTACAAATTGCGATCTCTGCCTACCTAGCTGCGGGGGGCGGTCGGCCGGCGAAAAATTTTTGTTGTCGGGGCTCTTTGATACCGGCCGGGTTCGATTTCGAGCGCTTCGTTAAAATAAATATTGCTCGTTTCGATATTTTGCCCACGTAGTTTTCCAAGATGGGCATCTTCGTCCGGAACAACTTCGCGTTCTACAGGGTGTGTCTCTAGTATGGGCACAGTACGTTTTAATTGGTTATAATGTACAGGGTGTGCCAATATTCCGTATATGGAGCTGACACTAAAGGACATCAATAATAATAGTATTACAGCAATAACATGTGTAAATTTCAGCCCTTAATATTAATATGACGTCGCACAGAGGGAAATATTGGACAAAATTCTCGCCACTCGCTAATTTTCATCATCTCGTGATTGGAAAAATAAATTTTTTTACATGCCAAAAGTACGAAATAGATTCAATAGAACCCTACGTAACATGTTATACCCAAACCATGAATTTGAATCTAAAAAACTTAACCTCAAAACCAACATTAACTAAGTTTAAACTCGCTAAATTAAGGATTAATAAAAAAATGAAAAATATCTTTATTGTACAGAGATTTTTTCTACAACTGAACATCGAATATTTAAAAAAATTTTCTTCGACATTGAGGTTGGAGCGCTCCCTAAGCATTAAAAAAAAAGGGTTTTTCGAAAAAACCTCACCGGAATATGAAAATTCAGATTACCACGAGATTATTAAAAAAAAATCACGAGACGATGAAAATTGGCGAGTGGCGAGAATTTTGTCCAATATTTCCCACTGTGCGTCGAGCGATTTTTCGAAAAAAAAATTTTTTTTCGGCCCCTGTTGGTCGTAGGACAGACTTTTTTTTAAATTCGGGAAAAAATGTCAACTTTAGAATGGCAGTATCAACATTACATTTTAATACGAATTGAAATCAAAAAGTTAATCAAAGTTTTATGACCCCGAAAAAAAAAAACGATTTTTCTATCGTTTTTTGCAAATAATATAGTAATTATTAAAGAAAATTATAAGCCTAACCCCGTTCCTAATGATGTGGCGGCCTATGAAATATGGGGATTTTACAAAAACGCTTTTTTTTTCGAAAAACTCGATTTTTGCAAAAACTATAAAATATTTTTCAAATTTGAAAAAATCATTTTATTTTGTTCACCAAGAGGTATCCTTTCACCAAGATTAATAAAAAAATATTTATTTTTGAAAAAGATACAGCTATTTGAAAAAACTGCGATTTTTAGCGGTTTTTTTGCAATAACTAATTAATTAATTTATCGATGAAAACCGGTCAAAATCATTTTATTTTGCTCACCTTGCTATCCTTTCACCAAGTTCCATAAAAAAAATATTTATTTTTGAAAAAGACAGCTATTTGAAAAAAATTTAATTTTTAGCGGTTTTTTGCAATAACTAATTAATTTATTTATCGATCAAAGCCGGTAAAAATCATTTTATTTTGCTCACCAAGATCAATTCTTTTACCAAGTTTCATAAAAAATATTTATTTTTGAAAAAGATTCAGCTATTTGAAAAAACTGCGACTTATAGTGGTTTATTTGCTATAACTAATTAATTTATTTATCGATCAAATCCGGTTAAAATCATTTTATTTTGCTCACCTTGCTATCCTTTAACCAAGTTTCATAAAAAATATTTATTTTTGAAAAAGATACAGCAATTTGAAAAAACTGTGACTTTTAGCGGTTGTTTTGCAATAACTAATTAATTTATTTATCGATCAAAGCCGGTCAAAATCATTTTATTTTGCTCACCAATAACAATTCTTTCACCGTTTCATAAAAAAATATTTATTTTTGAAAAAGATACAAGCTATTTGAAAAAACTGCGATTTTTAGCGGTTTTTTTGCAATAACTAATTAATTTATTTATCGATCAAAGCCGGTCAAAATTTTGCTCACCTTGCTATCCTTTCACCAATATTCATAAAAAATATTTTTTTTGAAAAAGATACAACTATTTGAAAAAATTGCGATTTTTAGCGGTTTTTTTGCAATAACTAATTAATTTATTTATCGATCAAAACCTGTCAAAATCATTTTATTTTACTCACCAAGTTTCATAAAAAATATTTATTTTTGAAAAAGATTCAGCTATTTGAAAAAACTGCGACTTTTAGTGGTTTATTTGCAATAACTAATTAATTTATTTATCGATCAAATCAGGTTAAAATCATTTTATTTTGCTCACCTTGCTATCCTTTCACCAAGTTTCATAAAAAATATTTATTTTTGAAAAAGATACAGCAATTTGAAAAAACTGCGACTTTTAGCGGTTTTTTTGCAATAACTAATTAATTTATTTATCGATCAAAACCGATCCGTATTAAAAATTCCTACAACTTCTGTTTGAAAATTTTTTTTATAAAATATTTAGTTTTTCTTATAAATGAAAAAAACTGTTTTTTGCAAACTTTGGACGCCATTTTGAAAATGAAGCCCAAAACTTAAGGTGAGGTAAAGTTAGGTAGTTCATTGAATTCTACGGAATTTTTCCAAATTTTTACATATTTTCAATTAGTGAACTACTTTTTGGTAAAAAAAAATTAGGTATTTTTGACAATTTGATTGGACTAAACACATAAAGTAAACGCGTCGTCGTCGTATAAGCGCGTCGTATAAGCGCGGCGTATAAGCGTGGCGTATAAGCGCGTCGCATAAGCGCGATGAGTGTATAAGCGTGATGATTAACACTGATACTGTGGACAGTTGTGCTTCCACAAAATAATTGTTCAAGCATGATTGTCAAGCATGCAGTTTCGTTTGTATCCACCTACACGTATTTTGATCCTGAGTGTGCAGTTAGCGTCAGTGCAGTAAAACCTCTTAGAAGCCGGCAACTCCGCGGAATATCCTAAAACATAGTTCCAACTTTTAATTGAAATTAACGTTTTCTTAAACAGGTAGATCCCGGCCTGAAAGCTCTGAAATTTAATTTTGCGAATGTTCCAAAGTGCCCTAGAGTGTAAAACTTTACAAAGTTAATTATTTAAAATTCTCATCCCTGTTAAATTAAGAAGGGAAGGCAATTTGAATTAGTTTATAAAATTAATGTAACATTATTTTTGAACTGCCTGAAGGGCAGGTAAACATCCACCGCGCACTTTTCGGCCCCGTGTCAGAACAAGATATGCGCCAATCCTATCGTCCCTCACTCCTTTCGAGGGGTTTTCCTCCCCCGGGGCGCCCCGCTATACAATGAACAATTAACCGGAAAATAGGTTTATTGAATTTGAGTTCGGAATGTTTTTGCGAGTCGCCGTACAAAAACGGGAATATTAAAAATTCAACGATCCATATTTTATTTACCAGAAGAACGATGTTTGAGTTCTGAATTTTTCAACTCCGTGGTGCCGCCTTCTGAGGGGGGATCGCTTCGTTGTTTAATTGGGAACGTTTTGTAAAGAAAGAACTGAGCACCCTCAGAGAAAACCCTCTACGACTATACCGAGTGATTCGCAGATATTGCAGAAAAATTTTCAGAAAGATGATGCAATAAAAATGTTGCAAATTTGCCTTAAAAACACTTGTTAAAATGAAGCTAAAAAACTATAATAAAATGTTTTGATAAAATGCACCTTGATAAAAAAGCACTTTGATAAAAAAGCACCTTGATAAAAAGCACCTTGATAAAAAAGCACCATGATAAAAAGCACCTTGATAAAAAAGCACATTGATAAAAAGCACCTTGATAAAGAAGCACCTTGATAAAAAGCACTTTGATAAAAAGCTCCTCGGTTCTAAATTCTAAAAATAGGACAAACTTGAAACATTATGTACACTTCATCTTCTAAATTTTTTACATGTGCTGTGACCACCCTGTATAAGGTGCGGAACTTACATAAAATTAGAAAAAAGTTAATTACTCTTAAAAATAGTGTTTTTCTGACAGTGTGGCTCAACGCTAGTTTCAATTACGGTTAATGCATTTGTAAAAAAAGTCACAAACAACAAAAGACAGCTCTGCATTTTCTAGTGTCGAAGCAAACTAGGATTTCCAAATTTATTTAAAATGATGTAGACTAATATCCCTGGGCGTTTCATGTGAAATGAAGAATCAAAATTAGACTGAAACGACCTGGGGCAGAAATGATAAATGCGGGGTTTGACGACTGGTAGCGACATATGTTGGTTGTGACTACAGATTAAGCTGAGGAATATAAAATATACTACTTCTCTTACCCACCACCACTACACTATTTTGTCGTTGAACAGCTCAGTCGTGCAATTAAGTTATACTACAAGTTGAGTCTTCTTCAAAATTATGAATTTGTCGATGTTGAATTTCTTTCCGAAGTCTGTTGAACATGTAAAAAACGCCTGGCAATAAAATTTAATGACTTTCATAAGCGTCCCTAAAAAAGTTCTCTGCTAAAGTAAAAAAATATAATAATTTGTACCTATATAATGTGTAGAGAATTTGTATTATATGTTCATTTGGCCAGCAACATATTTTAATTATATATCTCCTCAAACAATTTTATTATATTGACGGTAAATTTCGTTTAATACCGTTTCAAAAGGTCTCCAAAATGCCATGTTGCAATAATATTATTTCTCCTTTTTGCAATTGTAATATCAATAATTAATAGAAGGTGCCTATAATAAATTAAAATTACCTGAATCACACCAAATTCCGCATTGCTGCACTGCACTGCTGGGCAATTTTTTAACCACTCCTCAATTGATATCGGAAAGACTATACTGCTGTACTAACTTTATTAACTTTTGTTTTTCAATGAATATTCTCCCATATTATGTTTCATACAAACTTGCCACAGGAATATTCCACTAAAGTTTAGCAAATTTGCCATTGGTTTTACATAAGCCCAAAAATAACGGTTAGATTTGGCACTAACTAACTATATTTTGGCGACCATTTGACGTCGTTACCATACACAACAGGGACCCCCCTCTATCATTTAACATCACTGCCATATTTGCATATTTTAAACGGAAATTTTCATACACAACATTTGAGACATAAAATTCTCATACGATGTTATAAGTATAAATAATGACATAATAATTTTAACTACATATCTTTTTTAATTATTTTAATGCGTGGTGGTAATAGTTTAAATAACTAGATGGATTTCACAGGGTCTAAACGACACTTATAGTGTACGATAATTCAATAAACAAAGAAATCTAAATAAGAAATTTAGATAAATTTGGGACGAATACACTGAAGATGAATTTTTCGAGAGAAAACGTCTGAATCTGGTTCGGACTGAAGCAGTACAGTATTGGGAGCATTAAGGCTTGCAAAAAATATAATAAAATTTCTAGGGTCGTATTTAAAAAAATTAAGTTGATGATGGTCCTGGAGAGACGAAACGTTACATACAAAAATTTATTATGCTATTCGATAGAGGGCAAAAAGTGTTGTTCTTTTTTTAGTATCACCTCAAACAAGGCTGAAATGAAGCAAAAACGGATTTCCAAAATTTCGTTTTTTTTTCAAATATTCCGAAAACTAATCAAGTTAGCCTTGATTTTTTAGAGGCATAATGTTGGTCCCCTGGTTACGTAACTTTGCCCCCATTTAAGCTACTTCGTAGCTCTTATCGTTTCCGAGATTTCTGTAGTGAGAAGTGAATTTGTAACAGCCTGTATACAAATTATCATAATTTTTTACCTTTATCAGAAAACTTTTTTAGAGACTATAGAGAAGACTATACCAAATTTTTAATTATTGGACAGTATTCGTTTTATCTCTATTCTCTATGGGGCGAAAGTAAACGTACATTTTTAGTCCACACCGATTCCCCCCAGCACAACCAACACATCGGGCGGCCGAGGCTTGTGACCAGTGATAGACCGTCATGGTAATACGTTACGGGCTATTGGACACCTCGTTCTATTTCACGGTTGCCCGCACTTGTACCCCGCAACCACGTTTTTCCCTCGAATCGTCATTAATGCCGTAATTGCAGAAAAATACCGCCAGCTGTAAGTGCCCGCTGAATTGAAAATATTTATTGATAAATAAATGGTTTCCGTTTACCTCAATTGAATAATTGTTGTTATTCGTACAATGGACAAAGCACACTCCTGACGACCTTTTGCCGGTCGACTACGGGCGTTTGCGTTCAATGAAAGTCTCTTTCACTGGAAATACACGTCGATGGACGTTTATTCACAGGAAGGATTTAAATTCTGCCGTATGTTTGAAACCGACTGGAAATTTCCATACGCATGCTGGTACAATAAAAAATGCTCTTTCTCGACGCAGAATAATCAGGATAATCATAAACAGCCTTCAGATTTTGAGGAATATTGTCAAGAAAAAAGAAATATAGCAAGAGATTCTCGAGACTTTGTATTAAACCCAACAAATTTATAATAATTTGGTATTGAATAAAATACGTCTATCGTCTGTTTGGTAACATGTTGTAGGAGACATACTAATCATAGAATCGTACTTTGTTCTGGCCAAGAAGATCGCCCTGTTTAATTAGAGTCAACGTTCGATCACAGCCCTTGATAGCTCCGCCAATCCTCCAGATGGACCTTCGCTGTTGCTTCTTACTTTTGGCCGTTCCAGATTTCTTGACCGATCGTCAAAAAGTTCTACACTTCAATTTGAAGAAAATGTTACAAACAAATCAAAACCATGGATTTTATTACTGACTGTCGTACCTTCAATTTCAATTTCATTTCAGTCGAAGCAATGGCATGCATATATCTGTTGGATCCAGAGCGAATTTCTCATAACGCCGGCAAGATTTCATAATAATTGTGTCACGTAGTAAACGATGAGAAAACTCGCTACGGTATGCCTGTAACAATTAATATCATTCGTGTTTTTCCAAGTATAATTATGTGAAACTGTAAAGCTCGGACAATTGCCCCCATAATGTCGCAAAGTTCAATTTTAACAGCAGCAGTTGTGATGCACAGGATTGGTAATGGCGGACAGTGGCGGCGTTCAGGGAATCGGACTGTTGGAATTAGTTGGTTTACGATCTCCTGCAATTGTGATATGTAAAACAAATGACACACCGATGAGGACTAATAAGTCCGAAACCGGTCTGTGCCTGGTGGGTTACGCCGACGAACGATCCTAGCTGTTGCGAGTATAATTCAATGCCGGTAGGGGCATATAGCTCGCGGAGTAGTTGTTTCTCGCAATACTGGCAGTTAAAAAATATGTGAAACAAATGTTCTTCTTCCCCTTTATATTTTCTTTCTTTTATTGTTGTTTTTACGTGATATACAAGGTGCTCATAAAGACCCGAATTCCTGAACACTTTTCAGATTTGAGTCTTATCAAAAAGGGATCAGATAAAAATTGTAGGAAATCGAGAAACCAATATACTGGTGACATTGATCTTAAGTTGCAAGGTCAAAGCATGGTCAACTTAAAAATACACCTATATTTTTTATACTAAGTCAGTAATTAAAATTTGAAGATAGGGTCAGAGTATTCTGTTGGGGACCGCCTAGCCAGGAGTCTTGGCCGATAGATTTCGATCGGCCGAGGTAAGCATCACGGACGCAGGCTGGAACTTCGATGGGTGACCAAAGGCAGGCTCAGGGACGTGGCTGTGGCAGCCTACCAGAGACCTGGGTCGCTCAACACCTATCCCCCGACATACATACATACATACATACATACATACATACATACATACATACATACATACATACATACATACATACATACATACATACATACATACATACATACATACATACATACATACATACATACATACATACATACATACATACATACATACATACATACATAGAGTATTCTGTTTAATATTTCCAAGTTGACTTTGGTTTAACCTTGAAAGTTAATATATTGAGGTTAGGTTTTTTTTGGGACACTGTGTCTCTGTATTACAATATACAAAAGTGATTCTACTATTTTATAATTGCAACTAAACTATTATATTCTAGTCCCCGTGTTTTACAGCAGAAACGCCACTGGCGCCTGTGAACGCAGCTCTATTTGCTCTCGACTTGTTCACACATTACAAGTGGTGTGGACGTGTCGGTATTTTCACGAGAACCGTTTACATCATGGACTCAACGCTGTAATTTAGAACTTTACCTTTTACCTCGACTCGTGTCATAATAAAGTCAACATTTAACCGAGTTTTGTGCGACAAGATAAATGGCTTTCTCGGAAAAATGCGACGATTTCGGAGCGTATTTTCTAGCTTGGGATGAGGCAATACCAGGTCTCCTCTGTTGACATTTAAAAATATGTCCGTTGCTTGGCATCGCGCTCACGATTCCCAATTTAACGATGTGCTCGCAATGAATACCCGCTTCACTTACTTTTAGGCGCTAGAATTACCCCGTAAAATAATAACAGTTTGTCTATCATTTATTTTACAATCTGTTTATTATGTGTACATACTTCTTTAAAAAAAATGTTGAAATGACACCGAGGCAAAAATTTGGTATAACTAGTTTAGTTGCTCTAGTTAATTAATTGCAGATAATCAGAGTCAACGTTCGATCGCACCGTTTGATAACTCCGTCAATTCTCTAGGTAAATATTCGCTGGTGTTTTTTGCCTTCGGTCAATCTGAATGTTGTACAATCTTCAATAATGCCTTAAGAATGTGGTTGGGTTTCTGGATGTATGTTCGTTGTATCGTCCGTTAGTCATGTCTCGACTTTTGTGGGTATCACTTTTTTTTACTAAAAAGAGTGGAATATGAAATAACATTTTCATTATTACAAATGTAAAAAATTCATACATTTATTTGTCTGATAATAAAAATGCTAGCGAGTTAGGTCTAGCGAATAGTGAACACCTGTATAGTCAACAATCGTATCAAAATAGAGAGGAACTGTCACATTCTATGAAGTCAGACATGGCCAGTTAAAAGCTATATAGATATGAAAAACATCGACAGTGTAAGATCGGTAGTTAATTGTTGTTGTTCAACGCCTATTTCGAGTAACAATATAATGGACGGATAAGTCACGGCTATTAGCCAACAATTCTGAATTTATAGTCCCGACTCACCAGTCGTAAAAGAGTAGTAAAAAAGCGGTAGGTGGTGTTCCAAGGCAACTTCGATTCGCACCTATTATTTCCCTGTATTAATAGACATAAAACAACATAAAATAGAATCCATTCATTGGCCGTGGTAAATTATCGAGTAATTTATTGGTTTGCAGAAAAAAATTGCAAGGTTTCTTTTATTTTCATTTGTACAACCCAAATAATAAATCTTTAAAACCTTTAAGCTGAAGGTCTTAAAAATAATCTATATTCTTTTCAGATAGATATACCTACAAATAGTAAATAACCCCTTTAGTACGTTAAGCAGGTGCGGTTTGTAAGGGGAGCTGTTCTGATGATTTCAATGTGAACTCAGGTGTACCTCAAGGATCAAATTTGGGTCCATTATTTTTTTCATGTAACTTGTATTCATCTTATCTTATATTAATAATAAATAGTTCTATAATATGAACTTTTGAACTATTTTTGTACTAAAAATGTATCGCATTTATTTAAACAAAAGGAAAACATTGTTTGGTTATATCATTATAGTGGTTTGGAGTGAGGAGAAAAGCTCTAAGTAGCATGGAAAACTTTATTCTACTAATTTCGCTGGTAACACGAGACACAACCGAGCAGAAACTAGGCTTCAAGGCTTCTCTCTCGTGCCTCGAAATGTTTTCGGTTTTATCCTTGTCCCCAGGTACCTACTTTTATTACCCTATCCTAATTAACACTTATCCGGGTCATTACCTACTCGGTTCGTGCTTATGTACCCTAATAAACAACAACTAATTTATGTTTACAACCTACTTATTCTAATCTCATTTGCTAAATACATTTATTTGGGATAATCTCGGATAATTCAAAGTATAATTTACATGGCCCGTAAATTCCCAGAAAGCAAAATATATTTATTGGGGCGTCAATTTTTTGTTCGAACATCAAAGACAATTAACATTCATGTGTAAGATTTGTATTGTGTTAAATTTTGTGTTACAGTATTATAATTTGAAATAAACTAACTTTTATTTTCCCCACCATCCTAGGTTTATGATATTTTTAAGGAACAGTATATTTCCCGCAATTATCATGTTAGTCGCGGTCTATAAGTATTATTGGCAACAAAAGAAAAATCCGGATTCTCGAATGCCCCGCAACAATATTTCACACTCTAACATTCTGCATGCTGTAAAATACTTGTAGGTACATCATTTTTATTCTGTGAATCGTGTGAATGCCTTGCCATGCTAGTTTGCGAATTTCTCACGGCAAATTAAATTGTTTTGATATTCCCAGGAAAAACCTTAAATCTCAACTTTTTTTATCCTGAGCCATATCTTAGAACCTTCACCGTTGCTTAGTTTTTATAATCCATTCAGTGCAAAATAGCACATCCGGGTTCTGACTAATGATTTTCATTGAAAGCCACATTGAAAGTTTTTCAGCATTCAGTTTTTGTAATGGGCTGTTTAATCTAAAAAGATCTTGCAAATTGTGCTTACTGGACTGTCTTTGACGAACCGTTTAAAAGAAAGTTCACTAGGATTTTTCTAATTACGATTGCAAATCTCAAAAAAAATCGTTTTTTGATTAATTAAAATTAGGTATTCAGTGTAAATTTAATATTATAATAATTTGGTGCATAGCGGCTAATAACAGAAACACGTGACGTAGAAAATAAATTCGCAACACCGCCAATAAATCAGTTACACTCGTATACCATTAAATAAACGTTTTATTCTTATTAATTGAAACGTGTAAGCAATTGGAGATGCCAAAAACAAATATTCGGATGTGTAGCGATAAATTTAAACCAGTTCCAGGTCCTGACGGCCCCCCAAATCAATTGGAATCGGCAATTAACATTAATAATAACGAATCGGTGTGTCGCGATTCCAAATTACCGATGTACTGGCCTTAACGATATGATAACAGTGTGCAACGCGATTTATCTTCGCTATTATAATGTTAAATTTGATGCCCTGAAATAATAATTGGTTCCATTGATTATTTGGTGGTACAGATATTTTATTACCTCCGATGCTGACGTGCTGCGAAGAAGATAATTTATTGTACAGTCCAAAAACGGTTTCGTATCTATTCCAAATCTGATTTGAGAACGAGATAAATCCCGTCTTGCAGCGAATATGTAAATAATACAGACGCACACAAAAAAAGTCCAAACCCAAGAGACCCACAATTCGATATGCCTAGAGTCAAAATTTCTTGACTTTCCGATGAATTTCGACGAAAAGTGTGTACGTTTCCGAAGTATGGGAACCGGGAAGCCAAATTGCGGGGAAGTGGAGCGTGCGAGGTAATCTGACCGCGCATACTTTGAACAGGTCCGGATTAAGCAATATTTTTACACTTATGACAAATATTCATTTTTCAAGTTTCAAATTCAGAAAATAATATATTTTAATATCTTGCTTATATTAAATAAACCTACAAAATAATTTAAATGTATTTATTCCTTGAAGTAATGTTAGTTCATGATTTATTTCATAAAATATTTTTATATTATTACTTACCTAAAGAATGAAATTTCAGCACTATTGTGATCAGATCTGCTATTACAATCGTCAACGATACACTTCTCCATGATTGCACAAATAAAAACAATATACTTAATAAAATAGCAACACAACGAATGTCTAACAGCGACTGAAAGCGCGAGGTTGGCTAGGCTGAAGTTAGGCTAACGGTTGACTTCGCCGGCTTGCCTCTACAGTTCAGTCTATTTTGTCTATGGTCAAAATAGATTTTTTTTATGCCTGTTCAGTTACAATAATTACCTGACAGATTCAAACTAGGTAAGAAATATTCATAGGATATTCATTTTATCCTAGCAACTTTTTTAATATTCAAATCATGCAAGTACGTAACAAAAATTATTTCTTATTATACAGGGTCTTAAAATAATAGTGTAACAAGCTTCGAAAAGAGAAAGAGTACCTACAAATGTGTCATCTGAAATGTGATATAAAGGCTAAAGAGTAAATTAAGAATTTTAATTTTATTTCGAAAATTTTGGGCTGTTTTAAATAAAAAATGCACTCCTCTTTCAAATCGATAAACCTTTTCCAAATACTTGGCTACAAATAGATGCATAGGCCGACAAAATTTCCAAGGAATTTTTTAACAAAATTTTCACGTCACTTAATTTAAACGTCATATTATTTCGCGCTAGATCTCTTTTACCTGCGCCCAGACTAATTCGACTGGGTTAAGTTCACAGTGATAAGGTGGTAACCGTAGTACCGTTATTTGGCGATTTGTTGTCATTTCATCGATAACATATTTTTTCTGATCTTTATTAAGATTGACAAGTGTCAAAAATTCCTTTTTCACCATATTTGTTTCAAAAGAAATGTTTTTGAATTATATCGGCTTTCCTCTAAGCAGTCGTAGGCGTCCGCTCGGTCTGCCGTGAATGGTAACTGGCGTTATCCATGACAATTACAGACCCCGGAGGAATAAGATCCAACATCTGTGTAAAATACTCTTCGAAAACATCTGCGTTCATGTCTTCGTGATAGTCACCTGTATTTTTAGATTCAAATAAAAGTAAACCGCCATCTACAAAACCACTGGCACTACCTATATGTGTCACTATTAATCTTCGCCCTTTACCTAAAGGTGCCTTGAACCCTGTTGAAAGTCCATCCAAAAATGCTTGTCGAAAACTTTTTTCATTTTTATCTTGCCATAATTATGTTACAGCATATCCCTCGTTGACCCAAGTTTCTTCTAGATAATAAATATTCCTCCCTTCGTCACGGAATTTTCTAATTGATCTTAAGTAAGATCTTCGCCAACAAATAATTTCACCTTTATCGATAAGAACTGACTTCCTGTTCTGCTTTTCCCAGCAAAAATTCAACTCTCGTAAGACGGTCCATAATTTGCTTCTACTGATTTTTGGCAAATCGTTGTCCTCTGAAAGTTCACTTAAAATTTCGTTTAGCGGTATTTCTTTTTTAAAATAAAATGAGTGTACTTTTCTGCGAATGACATTTTTGAAGAAATCATCTATAACGACTTTTGACCTCCCTGTAGATGATTTTGGGGGATTTACAGTATCTTGTTAATTTTTTGTTTCCTTTAAAAGTCTGTAGATAGTCGATTTTCCAATCCCTGTCATTTTGGAACACTTTTCCACGATGTCGTCAACACTGTTGGTAGGATTTTGGTGTTTCAATGCATTAAATACATTTAATATAATAATCTTCTCATTCTGAGACAGCGCACATCTTTTCACGCGTTTAGCAGCTACGTAATCTGATAAGCTCGACGTTTTACCCAAACAATATTATATCCACTGGCACAATAGTTACTAAACACAAGTCGAATTTTACTCTACTGCACTAGCACGTCTTCGTATATTCAGCTCTAAGACTGGATTGATCTGTCACAATACACTGGCTCCTGCCCTATGATGTATCCAGTAAAATATACTAATGTACACCCATTACCTGTTAGCATTAGTGTTACCCGATAATTACCTGAAACGAAATATGACCACGCCCATGGCCGGTTCTTATCTCGGGGTTTTATTACTCTCTTTCATTTCCAAACAGACTGTAGTCTATTAATTTTCCAACGTTCTTGACATGCTGTTGCGTCTCATCCACTAGATCGTGAATGGGTGTAGTTGATCCAGTCGCAAACGAAGATATGTCCATAGAAACCTTTTATTGTTATACTATTTTTTGATACAATTATTGGAACCAACGAAAAAACTGGCGAAGCTTGAATTCAAAGGAAAATTAACGTTTCTAGGATAGATCTCCTGTAACCTCATGGAAAGAGACATTCTCACAATTCGTTTGTATACATGACGTTATCTAAAGAGGAGGCACAAGTTCCCCGGCCTGGCATTAGCACGTTCTCGCCGATTTCTCGGTACCCATTAAGCTGGTACCTAGTGGCGGTTGTCCGGAAAAAAGACCGAAGTCGCGGACGCCTATAAACGTGGCTCGCGGTACTGGTTTATATTCATGTAAATATAAAGCCCGGAGGAATGCCGGGTCGTGCCCCAAGCAGGGCAAGTTGGGGCAGCAGCGGGTGAAGGAATGCAACGCGAGCGTTCGAGTGTCGCAACCTATCCGCTCGGTTCGCCGGTTGAGCACCTGGGATCGCCAGAGGCGGCAGTCCAACGTTTAAATGTTCGAAACGTTCCCCTACGTCCCCCCAATTTATAATGATTTACAAAGGATTCCCCTTCCGGCAGTATTTCTGTACAAAAAAAAATGGGACCACTGAAATATTGTTTTTGTAGAACAGGGGTTTTGTAGATGTTGAGGTCATCAACGAACAGTTGACATTCTGAATTGACAATTCTCTCAGAAAGGTCATTGATCATGCACAAAAATAGTAGTGGGAACAAATTTGACCCTTGAGGTAGGTAATATAGGGTAAATTTTAAAATATCATGATCCACTTTATCGAAAGTTTAGCAAAACTTGAATGGTGGATATAGCAGGATGCCTAGGTATGCTCATAAATTTGATATTTATTGCCCCTTCATAATGGATATTATACATGTTATTGATGTATTTGTTCCTGCTGCTGCTGGTGTTGTTGTAGTTGCTGATGTTGTTGTTGTTCTCAACAATTAAACAGCTTCTCGAGATCTTCGCATCAAATTCAACTTTGTTATCACTATTAGTTAGTTTTGTTTCCACCTGTATACTGCTGTATTGTTGTTACATCATGTAAATCTTTGTCATGCCCTACAATTAGTTATAGAACACCAATATAATAAACTGTGTGCAATAAATGTTTACTATTTACCTGTTATGAACATGGAGAATCTGTTGTATGAATTGTAATAGTTTTGTAATTGTATAATTTTAACTGTACTACCTTTTATTTGTATTAAGTATTTCCTTTTAGTATCGTTATTTGTAAATCGAACCTGGTCCTGGAGCCACAACAATTAGGTTACTTGGTTGTCATACATTGAAGGTTATTGTATTTAGTTCTATTACCATCGACCCAAAGACACACAGAGTGGACTGGATAGTTTGTGGTTGGACATAGGCTATGGTGAGTTGTAGAACCCGTTCAATGGTGATTAAATAACAGTTGCCCAGTTTGAAATATATTTCGTTCAACCGACCAATCACGTCGATTGAGTTTTTTTTAGATTTGAATCAATAAAAACGCTTGCCGGAGCGACTTAAAACCTCTTTCATTTTTACTACTGGTAAAAGCAACTAGCTCGTGTGTGATTTATAATTAAACCGATTAGTTTAACTTAGATTAATCACTAGTGAACGTCAAAGTACATCAAAGGTAATTAATTAAATATTAAATTTCTAGTTTTCTCTTAAATTCAATCCAGTAGATTTTAGCCTAGTTGACCATTTGGATTTTGCTCATTTTTTTTGTATGACCTTCAATGCTGTGCAACCACGTGCTACTTGAATTTTGTTTTTTCCTTTCTCTATCACCAGAGCTTACCAGAAAAGTTTTAACAGTTTTTAGAAAAAAAGAAAAGTTTTAAGAACAGTTGTTTCTTATAAAAGTTGAATAGTAGAAAAGTTTTGAAAAGTTTTAAAGTTTTGAAAGGCCTAAAAGGTTCTTTGTTTTTTTGAGAAAAGTCTCAAATTTTTAAGTTCGTTAAAGTTGACGAATATTTATTAAGATTTGTTGTAACCAGCCTCCTAGTTATTGCCGTAAAGTGAAAATTTAGCGAAAACTCAGTAGCTAATAAATTACTATAGTCGCTGCAATTTTAAGTCTCGCAATTAAGCTAATTTTATGGTAAACCTGGAAGAGATTAGGTCAACCTTGGGCTCCAGATTTGAGTCTCCGGTCCAGGACACCAGGACATCTGTAGACCCTGTATTCCGTCGAACATCCGATAAAAGCCAGAACCAGAGTGAGAAATATGTTATTGAATTTTACTTGTGCCATTTTTTATTTTCTTTTCTCCAAAGCCCTACCTGCAGGGTAAGGAAATCGTTAGGGGGTTGTTTTAGCTTGTTATATCTGTAAGAACTTTTAAATAAACGCTATAAAGTTAATGGCAATCTAAGGCAATGACGTTGATAACGCTCTTAAATCTTGTTACTTGAACTGGGTTCCTTAGTCGACAGTATCCCACGGAATTAGTACAATTTTTTTTTTGTATGTCAAAAATGTAGTACACCAAAAAATGTTTGACAACCTCTGTATCAGACCCTTCTAAAATTGTACCGATTTACTAGAAGCAGTTCCTTATGTGAACGCACCTTCATTTCATACTTTGGGCGAGATGTGTCTTGACTGGACATCCGCCTGGTCGATTCCAAGGTGCGGGTTATACCATGCAGCATGGAGCAGAGTTCTTTCCTCCTCATTGGCACTCCTAACGCTCTAGAACTCCTCCGCGAATGTCATTCAATACCCCAGACATAACAGCGGTCGTATACAAAAAGTTGACCGACCATTAAAATTTATTTATAGTCCTTCGGTTTATTGACTGATATCGTGGCTGTGGTACTGCGTGTGGGCGTATCTTGTACCTACCGGGAATGGGTACATTACCAGCGCTAATGACGGAATTATTGAAATTTTCTACCGTATCTCCCGATCGCGGCCTGTATGGATTCCCGATGATATGGTTTAGGGAAGCTATGCAGCGACGTAACCGTGTCTAGTCTTAATTTTTAAACGAATCTCACAATCAGTTATCTCCAAAGGTGATTGGTATTAAATCGAGATATTCTTAGTACCAAGGAATAAATTAAAATGTCACTATCAATGATATTTCTTTTATATACAAGGTGTCTCAAACTTGATAGTATGGGCCTACTGTGAGGACACAAAAAATTTAAATAAAATTTGGGACATGTGTGACTTCAGTTTTAATCGAAAGTATTATCTTTGGGATTTGACAGAAACGACTAGTGACGTCATCAATTTTTTTTCCAGAAATATACCCAAATTTTTTTCCTGTTAAAAGCTCGTTTTTAGTAAAGTTAAAAAAATTATTCGTGTGTGCAAACCATTTGTCGTTTTAATTAGTTGGTGTATTGTGTAATTACCAATTAATGATGGAATGTGGAACAGTGTAAACATGCATAATCAATCCAATCAATTAGCTATTCAAATAGCTGGTAAACATTTAGCATAATGCCAATATTATTTTCTCACATACACAGAGACGCATATTTTCGATTGTTGTTACTAAATTTAATCCAATTTAGACCAGTTTGAAATCAAAACATATTTACTTGGCGAACTAATCAAAATTTAATTTGAAATAAATTACATTTCTTTTAAATAAAAGCCTTTTCGATAAAACGACGACGACCTATATTATAACAAACACTTATACAATGTTTATCATGTTGTTTTAGACAGTATTAACTTGTGGTTCATTAAGCAAGTTTGTCTTTTTTCAACAAGAAAAGAGATTATTTCTTTGAAAGTTTACATTATTTAAATACGTTAGGTTTAATATTTAGATAATTATTAAGCAATACAGTTTAAATATACCCAATGCTTTTACTAGATATTGGGAGTGTAATTCAATGCTGGGTGGGACTTTAGTCCTAGGAGTAGTTGTCTCCAACATTCTTTAATTACTAATTAATAGTTTGCCTTGAGTATTGCTAGGTATAGGTGTCAAAAGGCATATACAGGGTAGCCCATCGAAAACGTACCGCGAGGCATTACAGGGTAGTAATGAACTTTTCGGCAAAATCCAAAAACAGGTAAAGTTTGCTTCTGAGGGGGACAACTTTTGGCGCAAAAAGCATAGCAAAATCTTCAACCCCCTAAGTGGGGGTGCCATCCCCCAAATTTTTTTAAATGGGAATGGGGGTCAAGTGGGGGGTCATTAGAAAGGGCTTTTAATTCTCTATACATCGATTCTTACTTTTTGAAAATCGATCCATTATTTTAGAAAATATGCAGCTTTGAAAATACGAACAATATTTTTGACGAGAAATGCGAAAATCGATTTAATTTTACTTCAAAACTTACGGTATTAGCTTGGTAAATTCCTTCAAAAGAATTCGCTTTTTTTTTTTCTGATTTGCGAATTCTTTAGCCTGATTTTGGTGAGCAAAAAATTGTCCGCTTTTTGTTTCGTATTTAGATAGGCCACAAGAAGTTGCTAGATAACTGTCTTGTGACTTGTAGTTGAAGAGTACCAATACTGCCGAGTCTTTTAAATTGATTAATTATGGTGTACTCAATTCCAGAAAGAGTAGAAATTATTGAGCTTTTTTTCAAAAACAATGAATGCGGAAATCGGGTCGCCGAACTGTTCAACCAACGGCATCCTGAGAAACATGCGTCTGGAAAAATTGTTCGCGAATTGGTGGCCAAATTTCGCGAAACTGGCTCCGTTCATAACAAAAAGAGGCAGGTTGAAAATCCGGTACTAAATGAACCTACGGAAATAGCGGTATTGGGGCAAGTGGCAATGGATAGTACGCTGAGTACAATGCAATTGGCTACTGCGACAGGAGTGAGTCGTACAAGTGTCCAACGAATATTAAAAAAATACAAATTCCATCCTTATAAGATTCGGCTAGTGCAAGAGCTAAATGAAGACGATTTTGATCGTCGTTTGCAATTTTGCGAAATAATGACTGAACGAGCGATAAACGATAATTTCCTCTTTAATGTGTGTTTTTCGGACGAGTGTACGTTCTTCTTGAATGGTTTAGTGAATCGCCATAATTGTCGTTACTGGGCTGATACCAATCCAAGGATTTTCCATGAGACACACTCCCAACACCCCCAGAAGTTGAATGTATGGGCAGGTATTTTTGGAAATTCCATTGTAGGTCCTTTTTTCCTTCCTGGAAATTTGACAGGCGATATGTACTTGGATTTACTACAAAATGTCATCGACCCAGCTCTAACAAATATCATAGAGGACGACCCTGCTTACAATGAACACGAACTGATTTTCCAGCAAGACGGAGCTCCTCCACATTACTCGCTCAATGTGCGCAATTACCTAAATGAGACGTTTCCAGGACGCTGGATAGGACGAAGAGGTGCAATTGAGTGGCCCCCTCGGTCACCCGACTTAAATCCTTTAGATTTCTTTCTCTGGGGGCACATTAAAAGCAAAGTTTACAGCACTCCACCTGATACCTTGGAAGATCTGCGAGGACGAATCATTAATGTATGTCGCGAAGTAACACCGCAAGTGCTCCAGAATGTTCGACAACGGTTTGAAGACAACCTGTATCATTGTATGCAAGTTGGCGGACAACATTTTCAGCATTTACTTGACTAATACCGTAAGTTTTGAAGTAAAATTAAATCGATTTTCGCATTTCTCGTCAAAAATATTGTTCGTATTTTCAAAGCTGCATATTTTCTAAAATAATGAATCGATTTTCAAAAAGTAAGAATCGATGTATAGAGAATTAAAAGCCCTTTCTAATGACCCCCATTCCCATTTGAAAAAATTTAGGGGATAGCACCCCCACTTAGGGGGTTGAAGAATTTGGTATGCTTTTTGAGCCAAAAGTTGTCCCCCTCAGAAACAAATTTGACCTGTTTTTGGATTTTGCCGAAAAGTTCTTTACTACCCTGTGATGCCTTGTGGTACGTTTTCGATGGGCTACCCTGTATAATGATACATTGAAAGAGCTAAGTAAAAGCTTATTTCGTATTTATGTTATTTATTTTTGCACCAACCAAACCGCTTTTTAGTACAAAAAAGTTACCTAATCAACTTCAAAAAAGTAGAGCCGTTCCTACTTCCATATTCGTTGAAATAAAACAAAGTCAGATTTGAACTGAAATAATCAAAACGACGGGGACAATATTCATGTATGTAGATAGTGGACAACGATATGAAATTACTTAATTCCATATACGGGCATATACACACAAGTAATATAATTTGATAGAATCCTTTCGTCTCCGTATGCCTAAACTAGTTCTTCCAAATTCAAACCCACACAATATAGATGTCGAGATTACGGACATATTTAAAACCACCGCCTCTAGGAGTTCTTACAGTTTAATAGCCGTGTGGCTCGTTGGTTTTTTATTACCTGGATGGTGAAATCTCATAGCGTAACTTGTTTGATTTTTTAAAGAGAAGAAAGAACAAACACCTCTTAATGTTGATAGTAGAATACAGGTAGCGAGGCTTGATTGATGAATTCGAATAGAGAACAATTTATTTATTGAAATGTTGATACTCGTATTTATAGAGATGTGTTGTTGCTGACGCAGAACATCATTTACTTTATTTAAATAGTAGGATAGGTATGGGTGGGTCAAAATTAATATTATTATACTTAAATGTAGGTCAAAATGAGAAAAATATTGCCATAGACGAAAGCTGTTTTGAATTATCTGAAAATACTTAACATCGGCTTAACATTGAGTGATAAAACTTAACACAATTGTTTTAAACAAAAGGCATTATTTTAACACTTTTACCTTATCTTGCAGTGGGGGACTCTGGAAGATAAAGTAAACAAAGAACGGAAAACGAAAAAAAAATCTTTGAGGGGGATAAGATGCGGTGTCCATGTTCTTTGTCCAGAACAGCATAATGGAACATATAAGATATTTTTCCAAAAATTTAAAATACTGTTTGATAAATTTAACAGCGGAAGAGTATACCTACATACGCTTTGGTTCCATGGCAATATTGAGTTTAAATATTATGCAAACTGTCGAAGCAAATGTATCATAAATGTTCTAAATTCTAGAAAATTACAAATATTCAGGAAATTCCATTTAAAAAGACAAGTTTAGTTTATACCTCAGACTGTTCTTTTTATATACTAAAATCGTATGAAAATTTACTAAGACTATGGCCTTTACATATTTTTTCTAAACAGAAAGGTAAAAAATACAAGGCGGAGTAGAAGGTTATGTGAAGGAAAATGTTATTTGAAAGAAAAATTCGATTGATAAGACAAATCTCTAGGCGAATCCAAAGTCCTAAATCTTGTAGATTGGATTGTAGGATTATGGAGATTAAAACGCAGTGGCGGCTGGTGCAGGGAGGCCCTGGAGCGGTGCCCCCCCTCTAGAAATTTTCATAGCAAAACAAATTAGCCTTATAAAATACATTAAAAAGGAAATGTTAAATTTGTAATGTGCCGTCAATTTAACTCGACTAGCAAAATTGGTTTGAATAACTCCGAATACGTGGGTTCCGCGTAGCTCGTTCCTACATCTGTAAAGTGTTTACAGCGGTGGTCATGGTTACTGTCGGTCAGCAGTGAAAAACGGAGTGGGAGTAACGCATATTTACTATATAGTTTGGGGTCTGTTTAGTCCGACCGTAGTCAAATAGTAGCTATTCACGGATTTTTTTCTTATTAGACGTAATTTTGTTACTTACGTATTGAATTTTGTGTTTTTTAAAAGATTGTAAAAGTTTAAATTTATTGTAAAGACAAACTAACAGTATTGCTATCTATTGAAAAATCAGTGGTGCGAGAAATACCAAACTTTAATAGAAAAGTAATCGAAAAGTATATTTCGGATAAAGGCAGAAGAATGGACACTATACAGAATAATATCGAACACGTTTTTCTATATTGCAATAGTACTTAAAATAAAACTGCCCAATTATATTTATTTTTTTTTTTTTCAATACTATGTACATAAATTTTTCCGCCACTGATAAAACGGCCGTATAAACTGATTCAAATGGCATATACTTGAGAAAAAGAAATGTACTGAAATCGGTGGTATAGTCTTTCCGAACTCAATTGAAGAACCAAGTGGTTACCACATTCGATCGCTGACGCAGCAACTGTGCATTGACATATTCGAAAAACTTGTTCCCATATTTATTTAGCCGTACCCATATACAGGTCTGGTCTAACTAAACATGGAAGTGCTAGAAATGGTGGCAGTTGAAGAATGCGCGCGCGGGCAAACGGCGTACACTAACAGTCGAACTGGGCGACTGGACAATAAATATCAGCTGTTGACAAGTGGTTGACAAATTGCCTAGCAGTGCAGTGCAGCAATGCGGGATTTGGTGTGATTCAGGCGTTTTTATACATGTTCAACTGACTTCGGAAAGACTATAGATTTACATTCATCAAATTCAACAGGTAGCTTGAATTTGTCCCCTCCATCACCGAGTATTATTACAGTTTTAACAATGTTCCCACAGCTGCGAGCGACTTGAGTTCCGCTCGCAGTAATTACACGATATTGTATCCCATTATGGTCAAAGAATCTAATAACATTATACTTTATGCGCCGCGTTATTATAAATAATCAAGGAATCAATCCGATAAAGCTGACTGCCATGAAATTAACGCAAAAACCGAATGCCTCGCACAAGGCAATAGATTAACCGCACCGCTCCATCTCCCATATGCGCGTAATGAAATGCAACGTATGCCACATAAAATTGATTTAAATTTTCTTTGTGCCAGCTGCCGTGTTACTCTCATCAGCCATCAACCTCAAGACGAGCCGCGAGTCCGGTAGTCGGGGAGTTGTTAATGTTTTTAAATTATCTCCGATCTTTCTTTATGTATACTAGAAGCGGAGTACCCTGTAATTAAGGTATAATGTTCGCAGGGTAATTGTTTATTTACATACGCTCGACTGCATGAAACGCAACGCCAGGATGAGACATCGAAAGTTTCGTGAAAATTGATTTGACGCTTTAAAAAGCAATTTCGATGATTTAATTTAGTGTTTTATTTTCTACACAGCGTGTTTTTAAGTCTATGTCGTAACTTTAGGGGGTTTTTCAAATTCATATAAGAAAGTACACAAAGTAGTTAGTTTGACGTATGAAGATCATCGAGAACTGCAGAGCCAGAGTACGCTCGAAGATGACATCGGAGAAGACCAAGGAGCCACGCCAGGCAACGTCGTCCGACGGAGAAGAAACTCCGAAAATCAGCTCCATTTCCAGCCGAAGATCATCCAGGTTTCGACGTGGTTTCGTTATAGGAGCGATTGAACGTCGACTTTGACCACTTGCCAGTACGTGTGACGTAGTGAATGTTAAATAAACACATATTTATCAAATATACTGCTGTTAATCAAAAGCTTCGTTTCGGGATTAGAACATTATCTACCAGGCCTGGTTTTCATCAACAAATAAATTAAAAGTACAGTTTGTAAAAAATCAGCCTTGAATATCAACTTTTGTAATTTCAATTCGTAAGAAGTTGCTATGCATGTCCAACTTTCATTGTGTAGTTTGTTTTAAACGTTTGTTGGATCAAAAACCTTTATAAAGATGAATTTTGCTGAATACAGGGTAGGAAAGTCCCCATGGTTCTTCGGCCAGCGATAAAGTAAGCCATAGAAATCCACGCGATAGAGAAGGATGGCTATAATGATGATGTCTCATAGTCACCGCTCGTTTCGCCCTTCTACAAATAAGATCTACTTCCACTTGTAATTCAGCGATCGGTGGTCATCTTTGTTTTCGTCGTTTGCCTTTTCTGTAATAGATGTCACTCCTTATACAATTCCGACTTCGTATTCCGATATGTTAATACAATCCGTTAACAGAAGGCAGCACAATTGGTCTAAGATGTTATTCTTAAATTGCAGATCTGAGCCATAAACGCAATCTTTTAACTCAAAATCCGGCTGTATATTTTTCAAAACACTTTTGATCGCTTTGCTGATTGTAACAAGTACTGAGTCTTCTTCACATCTGGACAAATTTAATTTTTAAATAATCATCTCTCCGAATTTGAATCCTTTACTTTGTTCTTCGAAACAATGCCTGGTTGAGGCGCGAGTTTCTAGAATTTTTTTCGCGTTAAAACCAGTCTTCGTTTCTTTAACAATTAATAACGGTGCTATGTAGCAGCAGTCAGACGAGAATCACGGGGAGGGTATTTTTATCGACGAGGAGACGTAACGAGGCCATCATCATATTCACAAAAATGCCCCGGGAGAGAAGTAAGATGGCCAGGAGCGCTAACAGGTAGCAGATGGTGTCCGGAGTGCCAATGGGTTACGGCAGCCTGCACAAATAACGATGAGCTCGATGCGAACATACGGATCGGTTATTTTTAAATGGGATCTGTTAATAGTACTTACAGTTTTCAGAATAACATATAGTGGATTCTAAGGAAAAGCGTGTTCAAAACAATAGGTTGTTTTCCGTTTTAAATAATTTATTTAGCAAATATATTAAAAAATAATTATTTATGCTACGAAGAACCTAAATAATTTCAACACTATGTCGCGCATAGTATATGCAGTATACAATGGATATAAATTCAATCTGTACATTGTTTCCACGTGTATACCTCAGGGGTCTAATCTCAGCCCGCTTCTGCTTTCGCTATTCGTGAATGATGATTCAGATTATATCGATTGCGAAGATCACTTAAAAATATTCAGTTACATCAGTAATCCAGATGATTCTTAGAACTGCAATTAGTTAAATTAGTAAAATGGTGCGTTTTCAATAATTTCTTAAATTATTGATATTCAAATGGTTATACTGTTAAAGTCCAATTAAAAATGATACTTTCACAGATTCAACACTTACCGAAAAGTTCAAGTTTTGCCTTTTATTACAATTTGCATGTAAATATTCTATTTCCAAATTATCGCAGCTAAAATATAATATATATAATAATATATAACAATTTTCTTTTTTTACATGAGCTCCAAATAAAGGATTTTAACACTTATCGATTTCCAAAATTTCTTTACCATTTGAACTCCTATCTTCTGAATACATTTACGTCATTTTATTCAAAAGCATAAACACCAAAGAACTTCTTTATTAAATATTTCATTTATTTCACCCTTTCCTCCAAACAACAAGGATGAAACTCGCCCAATCTGTTATACATCAAACAAAGGTGTAATAGACATCAGCTAAGCTTCCTGGTACACCGCATCAAAAGCCGTTACATAAATTTGGATGAAAGTATGCATTAAAGCACATTTCTATTCCATAGTTTTTTATCTTTTGTGAAGACGTAAAGCACGTTTTATCTACTCAACAATGTTATTCGCATAAATAAAGGAAATTTAGATGTTTGGTACTATTTACTTATCCTTAAATTATGTAACCTGTGAAGAAAATATTGATAAAAGCGAAAGATGTTTAAGGTCAACCTCAAAAACTATATTCACCAAATTTTTACTGCTGTAATAATCTACATTTATCCAAATTGTTTTTTTTTCGCAAAATGTATCTACTTAAAAAATAAATGATTTTGTTAAGATTATTTGAAGGTAAATAATAAATATCCAACGCACTGTACAGCAACATCTGTCAGCTTCCTCTGTTTTATTGAGAAATTTGCAGAATTTCAGCTCGGACATATGCGTTTCAAAGTATGGGTATAGCACGGCAAATATTTATATACAAGAACATCATTCCTGCGTGTGAGAAAGTCTGAACATCTTTTACTTTATTGACTAAGCGTAATTGCTTGTTTCCAGAAAACCATTGTTCTGGTCTTTCATACGGACTGCAATTATTTCAAACGGAGAGGACACGCATCCTCCCATTGGAAATGCTTCGATGTTGGCCCATGATTAGATTGCGGATTTTTCAAATGTTTCAGTAATTACCACAGGGGGCGCGGCATGACATAATTTGCCAACAACAACAATAGGGTTATGGTTACAATAAAGTAATTGTTCTCGGAACAACGTTAATTAAATTAAACATATGATGTTTCTTTTTTTCTATATTTTTTTAAATGCTTGTAGCTTCTAAACAAAAACGAATCGGACCTATATTCCATACAATCTGTCAAAGTTTGTCATAAAGTTTGTAGAATACCCTGTATAGAGTTTTAAATTTTCTATAAACTACTCATTGTCTCATAGTTCATCAAATCAAAAATAGTGTCAAGATTACTTGTCTATTATTATTATTATTCAGTCAGTCTTTAATTTTTTTCTAGAGGTTGTGAAATATGTAAGAAACAGAGCTATCTAAAGAACTGTTGATTGAAATTCAACGGACTAAATCTGCATATTCTTCTTAGCGATCTATTTAAATCTCGACATAAAAAGAACATTAACCGAATATAAAATTCCGCTTTTATCCGCGAAATACATTAGAAAAGTCAGCACTTTATTGCCTTTTGTTGTCGACAAAACCTGAGATAGTTACGAACCGGTAAAGCTCCTTCTATTTTTTTTTGTTGGAATCCATTCAGATGGTTCTGCTTCATCGTCAAGTGTCGAGGAACGATGACTCATCGTCTCTGGTACTGTACGTGTCAATTACGAATGTACAGGGTGGGTCTTTTAACCTGCGTTCAAGAATTTCGGAGAAACAAAATGTTGTTTCGAAATGTTGGGCGCCTAAAAGTGAAATGTTTCTAGTAGGTCTCATCTCTATCCCAGAATCAAAAACTATTTTATTTTATTACATGTAACAACCCCACTGAGTTTTGGGGTTTTTATTGGAAAGAACTCGTTGTAACGTCTCCCTTGAGAAATAAATTATTTCTAATTAGAAAAAACTTTTCGATTTTATGAAGATACACAGAAGATGTGGTTTTCACCAAAGTTTACTGCATTGGTGCTACCCTGTACGATTTCACGAGGAGAAGATTCCCACAGATAAAGTCAATCATTCGGATGACCAAGAAAGCATCCTGCTTACGGTTCATTTCGTGACAACTTCTCATTATGAAAGTAATGATAATGATGTTATTAACTTGAGGTGCTCGTCGAGATAGTGTGATTTACCGGAGATGCTTGTCTTGATCATCTTAAGCTTGTAACTGATTTGGTAACTCTGGAAGATCCATTGTATTCAAGCTGAGGACGTAATTAGCGGGTTCATTGTAATAATAATTAGGTACTCTATTAAAAAGACAGATGTGTGAACTTTTTTAAGCATGTGTTGTTTGTAGAAAACCTTTTTTAATATAAATATGTACTTCAAAACGGCGCTGAATGTTATAACGTGTTTAATAAAAATAATTAAGTGGATAAAAGGCAATTAAGACACGAATGGTATTTTGGTAAAAATGCAAGAAAGTAATTGTGTTCCTGTGGCTGTTTTTGTAGAAGCTCAAGAAGCAATTTTAGGAACCATCAAACGGCATGGTGGATGGAAGAGCTCATCTGTAGCAGAAAGTTATGTTGAGGTGTCAATGTCTAACAAACTTGAGTTTGCGAGGAAAATTCAAGGAAAATATAGCTGTTCTTTACAAGAAAAGACATCCGTAACTTGTGCAAATTTTTCACAAACTTCGGCAGATGTTATGCGTTCCGAAAATGATGGCAACAATGCTACAAGGGTTGTTATTAATGGAAATGAAGTTAAATGCGATAAAACAAAAACGAAATGTAAATGTTAATGTTAATAAGTCAGTAAATTACATAAATTTGATTTATTATATAGGTTTATTATTATTTTCATTGTTCTACTAGTGAAATAAAGTTACTTTATTCCACTAGTGGATAAAGTATCACTTTAGACGGTTCATACGTGTGGCTAAAAGTCCGATTATAAGGTGACTGTGAATAAAGAGTATTACTTTAAAACTTTTTTAGAACACATATCTACTAATAATGAACCTATCTCCATTGGTTCTTGGATCATGTCATTACAGTTGTCCTTACCATTAATAAATACATTATTGTATACGATATTCACTTCGTCCTCCTACACTGAAAACTACAATCGTGTTGTTTCTCGTTACAGAGGATTATAGTTCCAATAGAGGCGTAACTTATTGAAATCAGAAGGTCTTTACCTCTTAATAATCTATGAATACGTAACTAGACGTTGAATTATGGCATGTTCGGTTGAGTTTTTACGATGGTGACCTATTTTGATATAAATATCTTTATATACCCAAACAGTAATATGAAATGTATATGAATGAGGAGTCACAATAACGCTAGGAGAAGGTATACAGGGCGTTTTTCTTCAGAAATCAATCATCAAATGCAGGGTGGCACTTAATTTTATATTGTGAAGCATACTGCGGTAATACAAAATTACGAAATATTCTCAATAATAAGGAATATGTGTTAAAAATCGCTAAAATTTCAGCGCTCAAAAAAATGATAAATATATTTAGTCACTATTTAAAGTTAGTTAAAAAAACATCACAAACATTTTACTCGTATTCTCCCCCCGTAGGTAAACGCAGCAATCTGTAACCAATGTCCAATATCCCCCTTGAAATCGATCCGAGTTCCCATCAGTTTTAATTGATTACATATAGGGCAGGAGCGAGTCGACTTTTTCATTTTCCACAATGTTAAAAAGCCATTTTCCACGAAGCGCTCCATTATTGTGTCGTAGACACCGCAGTTGAGCCATTAGATCAACAGGTTTCTACGTCTCGATGCGGACGAACTCGATATTAGCAGGAAAGATCGCCAGGGTACAAAGCTGAAACTGTCTCTAATGATAATCTTGTAGTAGGTTTCCAAAGAAGGACGAATACGAAATAAATAGCCTTCTAATAAAAGATACGCTTGTTGTTGCTTCAATCGCATGAGCATTTTTTGTGTTTTGGATAGTTTATGGAAAACAGTTTCGGAAATTATAGATGTTCCATGTCTCGGATATTGAGGAATGGAAATGTAGCTTACTACAGCTTCGTTCAGGGTATTTTGATGAGGAGGAAAGAAACATCTTTCAAAGGATTTGAAGTTTACTACTAAATAATTTGATCTATGACATGCTGAAGAAGCAGACAATGCTGTGGTGAAGCTACATTACTAAATACTTTAAGATCATCAACAAAAAGTATGTTTAGGGAAATAACGCTAGTTGCAAGTTCCTTTACGATTATAAGGAACAGAAGAGGGACCAAATTTGAGCCTTGCAGTATTCCAGAATAGACATTATACTATGAACTTCAGAAATTCCCATTCTTGAAAGATGATTTCGTTGCTGGTACTACCAATATTCGACTCATTAGTTCCGTAACCAAAAATTCAGCAGCATCTTTTAGAAGACCTATTTTTCTAATCATATCACTCTACTCGTCCTGATTCAATGGATCTGGACGTTTTGTTTCACCTCCGGTACATATTCTCCCTCACTTCCTTCTGTTTGAGTTTCTCTCTTCTCTTATTGTTTCCATATTGTCTCTGCTTCCGATTCCATTTCCTTCGGACTCGACTCTAACACAAACATTATCCACCTAAAAACTGATCTCCATCCTTTCACCATCAATCGCTTCTGGTCTTTTTGCTTATATCACTGAAGGAACACTTGGGCATAGTATATTGAACTTGAATTGAGGCTCTAATCATTTCCGGCTAGTTAAGAGGAGCCAGGAAGATTGGCCAGTGTCAGACTCGTATTCTCATTGGAATAAGACTTGGATTGGTCCAAATAAATTCTTCAATCGGTGCTGATTTCGATATAAGTGTTTTTTTTAGAGATTACCTTCAAATAGTTCGACTACGAAGGAAAGTCATCTGGACTAAATAAATCTTTCTTGACGTCCGTCAGTCGTTTTCTCCACAATTCTTTGGGATTTTCACTCATTTTGTGAATACTGTGGATGCTTTGGTAAAACTACGATTGGTTCGACTGAAAGCGATCCAATTAATTAGCGAACGGTGACAGCGGTGGTTAATGAGCCGATAAGTATGTTATCTGTTAGCGAGGAACACGAGGTTCTAGCGCTGGGCGTGGCACACTACCGTGCACACATGTGTTAATGTACGGTGTGTGCAAAGCGTTTCTCACTACCTGAGCCGGCGTGGGCCAATAATCACTATAATCTACCGTAAATGAGTCGGTCAGCCTTCACTCACGGAAGCCAACTAATTTAGCTGGCTCTCGATACGAGTAGATCGGTCGAACATAGTAAAAATAACTCGGATTTGGCTTGTGTGAGACTCAGGACGTATTACTACCACGTGACGAGTTACTTAATATGAGTTAATGAGTCCTTCTCAGTCGCGGCGAAGCATTTGCAAAGTCACCACTGAAGAAGACAGTGAAGAACGGCGAAACGTTTGGAAACATTGGATTCGACCAGTTGCAGAAGCCACTAGGGACCGTCTTAGAGCATCACCATTGCCTGAGGAACCACAGAACCTAGCCCGAGAACAACAAGGACAGATCAAGAATTCCTAGTTAAGGCTGGAAGTGAAAGGTGAATTTGTAGCTGGCAGCGACTAAGTACACATGCTACGGCAATAACAACCCGAAAAATCATCTTTTTTATTTTTTTATTTCAAATCCATGCTAAATATGCAAAAGTGTATACAAGGAGAAGAAAAATAGTGGAATAAAAAGTATACAGTTAATGAAGACACAATTTACAAATAAAATAACTAAAAATATTATTACAAATATAGGGTGTAAGAAGTGTAACTGCCATTACTTCAGCATGAGATAGAATAATCATAAATGAACAAAAAAGTTGTATTTTACAGGGCGTAGGATTAACAATTTTCGCGCAGTCGCTGGAAGACACCTCAAGAAAAGGAAATAGTGGTACGCAAGAAACACTCCGATACGGTCGAATCCAGATACCGACTGAATTACGTATTGGTGGTTGCTGGACACCTCGTGTTAATAAACCGCAGCGCCGTTGTCACATTGCTCCATATGAATTTTATGGAATTTTAAATTTATCACAACGCTAATTATTTTTTAGAATTAAGCGTAAATTAGTTCAAAAAAGTGATAAACATTGTATTTGACGGAATTCAATGCACGCAGTTATGTCAATATTCCTTAATTAACCGAACTTGTGTATATTAAGTTGGTTTGATAATTTTTTTCTTGGAAATGGTCGAGTTTAGGGCCCATGTCATATAAAGTTTTTTTTGTTTATTTTAATGTATTCTATCGTCTGTTAAAATTAAGGCAGTCAAACTTCTAATACCCTGTATAAATCCAAGAAATTTGACATATTCAGGAATCCACTCTCTTATGTGAAATAATGTTTAAAATATGAGAATAAATATTCACATGGTTAAATTAGAATGCAAATGATGCATTGTAGTACTAGAAATTGTCGTGAAAATAGGACAAAACAAAAGCGAGTGGTTTTTATTTTTTCTTAAAAGCCTTCAGAAAGTCATGAATTAGGTACGTGTACCATTAATCATTCTGTATAATTAGATCTCCTTCCTACCATCAATCATCTTGCAACTTTTACAACCAAGAGTACGAAATATTTAAATTAGTTTGTGTTTTTATATCCATTTTTACGACAGAGAATATTGTAGCCACTATCGCATATTTATAAATGCCGTAGTACATGCGAAACTCTTCTGTGCATTTTCATACATTAGACATGTACTGAGTTTTATACCATCATATGTTTTCATATAATAAAAAATTTGAAAAATTATATAATTCTGATAATGACGGAAATAGGTACAGATACTTACTCGTATACCTACGAACGACTCCACACCAAGGAGACTCTCCAGCGAACGCTCGCTCTGACAACACGTCCTAATGGTGTAAGCGACGCAGCCAAAGTGGGATGGTGTTCCACCAGGTAGTGTCTCGGACCCAGTATTATTTACGCTACATATAAATGACTAACTTATATTGCCGACAAAGGCTAGAATAATAAGTTTTGTTGTTTCTTATACTGAAAATTCAATTAGCAAAACAAAAAATTGGGTCAGCTACAACTACTGTACCAGAAATAATCAATTTTTAGCTCTAAAAGTGCGAGCTCAGTTGCCTGTCAGCTAAAGTTTTTGACGTTTTGAAGCCTCCAAGTCGTTTAAAGGTGAATAGCGATTAATACACATTTTCTATAAAGCAAAGAAGTCCAGAGTTTGTAGTAAACAAGAGCTAAACAAATTTTGAGAATTTAATTTTTAGTTTGTAGTTTATATTAATAACTGGCAAGTACGGTGTACCTCAAGGTCCTGTTCTGGGGCCGCTATTATTTCTGTTATATATAAACGATTTGCCCAACCCCTGTAAGGAACGATGTGATTCGTGATTCTTTTTTCTGACCACCCCAATAAACGCTACACTCAGAAAGTGTATTGACAAGGACTCCATGCTTTTCAATGCTCCGCCTTGGACATCGCCCTGAAACCTGCATGCTCTCCCTGTGCAGTACCACTTCCGATCTTAATCGTAAATAATTATTACCGTCTGACCCGCGCTAGTCGCACATACAGTTACAAAAACAAGAGCTTTGGGTAAGAAATGATCATTATTGAAGTTAACACCTGGACTACGACAACCTCCGTGGTCGCGGTGTTACGACCGAGTTTGAATTACTGAGCGCACCCGCGTACGCCGCTCTTATCCTTTATTATCTCATTATTTGCCGCTGCCCGCTATTTATTTAAGTGGCCTTAAATCATAATTATATTATACCCGGCCGTAATCTTCGGTAGCGATGTACGAGGGAGAAGTGTCAAACAGTAAATGGACCTGTCATAAAATTACGTTTAACTGCCGGGAATATCGAGTGGATCTGATTGAAATTGTAGATGAGACCGCGCGGAAGAATGCCGTACGGAACGGGTAATTGAATTTGTAATTCTGTTAACGACATTATTAATAAAAGTCTATCAATGGAAAATCAAAATTGCCAATTTGCTACCAAGTATACCTAATTATACCTACAACAATGGGGTATTATCATTCAATTTAAATAGTTTACGTATAGGGTGTCCGGGAAAATGTGGGAAATCTCTCGGGAGCAGATAGAACATGAAAAAATAAGATGACAAGTTCCTATAAATTTTTTTTGTACAGTCCCCCCTCCCTCGGTCGACACTAGGGAGGAACTTCCTCAGACAATCACGTTTCATTGTAATGTGATGATAAGGAACAATGCTGGGTTATTGTGGAGTATACAACAGTCCTCAAGTCGTCGTGCCTGCGAGTGTATCAGACTTCACGGAACCCATGTTGAACCCTCTTATGAATTTTTCAATAATTTCGTTAAGGTGCCTCCTGGGACACCACTGTTTTTTTTTTAATTTTGTATTTTTTCAGATTAAACATCTTAAAATCAAACTTTTCTATTGTTTGAATGACTTTCGTATCGCACTTTGTCGTAGAGAAAAAAAATATATAGAAATCATGGCCCTTTTTATTAAAAATAAAACATGAATTCGTTTATTATTGTTTTTCTCGTAAACTGTTCATCTTATCGACAATAAACAAGTGTACCTTTTTTAGTCTAAGGTTGAAGCTACTCAGATTTATTATTTTAAAGTCTTTATCATACAGGGTACACAAATTTAGGCATGAAGTTGTAAAGCTTTAGATCAGGGATGCACATACCGCAGCCCGCGGGCCGCATGCGGCCCGCTGTCGATGTTTATGCGGCCCGCCAACAAATTTTAAAAATATTCTACTCGCCACGCTCCGGTCCAAGCATATTATTACGAGACTAGAAATCTGTCGCATCAACTAGATTACAGATGCGCGAAACACGTCGATCCCCGAACAAAGTGGATGGTTCTCGATGTTTGGTAACTCGTATAAATACGACGCATCGCCGGCTACCGGGGCAGTTAAGTTTTGACTACGGATAAGCGAACGTTATACTGTTTGAGAACTGTAATCTGTGACGAGTAAATATTTCGTCGTTCGAACTTGGCTTTTACCGACTGTAACATATAATATTAATTTTGATATGGATAAACCAGGCCCCAGTAAGAAACGTAGTCGTAAGGTTGAAGATGAAAATCGACAGTTTCATGATATTTGGACCGAAAAATACTTTTTTATATCATCGCATAACAAAATTGTCTGTTTAATATGCAATAGTAGTGTTTCTATTCCGAAGGAATATAATGTGAAAAGGCACTATGATACCCAGCATCCAACTTTTACCAAATTAACTGGCGAAAATCGAACGCAAAGAATTTCCACTTTACAACGGGAACTAATAGGCCAGCAATCTATGTTTACAAAACCAATTCAAGATGCTGAAACAGCCACTGAAGTTAGCTTTGAAATATCTCGAATAATAGCGAAAACTTGTCGGCCTTTTAAAGATGGTGAGTTTGTTAAGCAATGTTTGGATATCGCCGCAAAAAAAAAATTGTCCGGAAAATGTAAAGAAGTTTGAAAAAATTCAGTTAAATCGGATGACTGTTCAAAGAAGAATTACCGCATTAGCAGATAATATAGAAGAGCAATTAGCTACGAAATCGAGAAGTTTTGAGTATTTTTCTATAGCGCTCGACAAATCTACAGATATAAGTTCAACTGCTCAACTATTAATATTTTTACGAGGTGTAACGCAAAATTTTGAAGTGAGTGAAGAACTGATTGGTATGAGTTCTTTGACAAGTCAAACCAAGAGGAAGTCACATGCTCAAAGCTCTTCTAGAAAAATGTTCTATAATGGATGTGGATTTAACAAAAAAAATCTGGAATTACAACTGACGGAGCACCTTCAATGGTTGGAAGTACATCTGGGATAGTAACTCTGTTAAAAACATATTTACAAACTAAAAACATAAATACCAAGGAATTAATGCAGTTTCATTGTAATATACATCAAGAGGCCCTCTGTTTAAAATTATTGGGATTTGAAAATGTTATGAAAGTTGTAGTACCTACCGTAAACTTTATAAAATCACGAGGTCTCAATCACCGACAATTCAAACAATTTCTCGAGGATATTGAAAGCGAATATGGTGATCTCCTGTTTTACACTGAAGTAATGTGGCTAAGTCGTGGGTTGACACTACAGCGATTTCTTAACTTGATTGAAGAAATCCAACTATTTCTGGCGGAAAAGAAAAACGACGTCCCCGAAGTCGACAACCCTGATTGGCTGTGTGACTTAGCGTTTCTTGTAGACATCACAAATCACTTGAATGTCTTAAATACGCGACTCCAAGGCAAAGATCAATTGATTTCGCAGCTATACTCTCATGTTTCGTCCTTTCAATGCAAATTGAGTATTTTCAGGACACAAATCAATTCAGCCAATTACGGCCATTTTCCGAACTACAAAAAAATTATGAAGAAGTTCAATAAAACTGACGTCAATTTCGCTCATGTTGAAAAAATTGATATTTTGATACAAGCTTTTGAAAATCGTTTTGTAGACTTCAAAAAAGTTAAACCGCTATTGGACATTTTCAGCAATCCTTTCAATATTTCACCCGAAAATGCGCCGGAATTAATGCAACTGGAATTAATAGACATGCAAAATGATGATAATTTAAGAAACAAATTTAATGAAGGTAATTTACTCAACTTCTACCGTTCCTGTTCCCTATAAGTCTGTGCATCCCTGCTTTAGATTAAGGGGGTAATTACAAATATGGTAGTTGGCAATATATTTTATCCCATGAGCAGAATAGATTCCAGATTGATTTTTGTTATTACTTGTATCTTTTTTTAATATAATTTTTACTATATTTTTATCTTGCATAACCAACCTGCGCAGCAAATGGTTCTTGTTGTTGGAAAGTTGCATATTAAAATAAAACAAACGAATCGATAATCCCAAATATCTCGTTCTGTTTCAAAAATAGGTTATTGATTTCCGACAAGCCGGGACGTAAATTGATCCGAAGCGAAAGCGACGCTGTTACCTCCCAAGAAACGCCGTAAATCAAAAGCTGGGAGTTAAGGATCTTGCGTATTATAAACGTTTAGCAAATATTTAAGCCGGTGGATTTTCCTGAATTTTAATAAGGCCTCTCGTGGGCGGCGCCCCAAACATTGTAAGATAATTAATCCGCAGCGCGCACCAGAAATGACAATTGCTGGGAATAGCCCGTGGAAAAGTTACGTGATGAGTCTAACTCAAATAAAGAGTCGTCGGGTATTAAATCTACAGCTCGCTCTCGCTCGCTTATTAATTTCTAGGTTCTGTTAATGAAACAAAATTAGGAGGCCAGATAATTATTAAGGCCTTTGCAGGAATTCATTGCCTCGCCGGGGGGTCGAATTTTTAGGCTACAATCGACCTACATTTGCGTCCTGCCAGGAAATTGTTTGTTCCTCAGTTACACTGACTTACACCGGATATCTGAAAAGTTGAAGGATTGCTCGTAATTGTACACAATAGCTATACAATCGTACTCAGGTATCATGTACCTAAGAAACCACTTTCTCAACAGCAAAGACTTTTACTCCGCTCACTGAAAATGATTACCCATTTATCTGAGCAGACCAGTGTCAGGAATCCTTCCAGAAGCTGAAAAAAGTTATGTCCCCCGGTCTTGTTACATCCCAAGTCCAGAAAGAAGTTTACTCCAGTCACTGATGTCAATAATACTGGATTTAGAGGTGTTATCATAAATGGAAGACAGTCACCAGAAGGTGCTTCTCTTTTAACCTTCGAGCATATACTCCTAGAGGCAGCCGTCAGCGCTGAGAAAGCGCGACTAGTGTGCGAGAGAGAGAGGAGAATAAAGGGACATGCTATCTCTCTCGCTCCGCGAGCTGGATTGGTCGGTGCGTGTTCCCTTCCATGCCAATGACCGTCCTGCACCTAAGTCCAGACCAATCAGCCCGCGGAGCGAGAGAGATAGCATGTCATTTTATTCTCCTTTCTCTCTCGCACACCAGTCGCGCTTTATCAGCACTGAAGGCTGCCTCTAGGAGTATATACTCGAAGCTTTTAACAAAGTTATCTCCAACTGCAAACGTACCAACACTTGGACTAGGATATAGTTACTGACTTGTTAGAACTGTGGAACGATCTTTGGCACGTACAAATAAGTATCTCCTTTTTTTATGGAGATATTTTTATTTGCTTTCAAATAATTGTTACAAAAGTAAATATGCTGTATCATTAAATATTTGTTTTTCGCTTGGACTGCGTAGTTTTTTCATAAATCGACGAAAGTATTTAGTATTTATATCTGTATTTAGGTACATGGTGCATCAGATAATCACAGTCAACATACTTATCTGAAACAATAGTGTAGATAAACAAATATTACGAAAATCAATAAAAACAAGTGCTTACGCGGTATTTCACCTCAAAAATTAATTTTGTTCTTAAATATTGTGATAAACTATGAAATAATGAATTCTAGAATTATCTCCAATATCATGACATTGTTAAGATTTCATATAAATAATAATTAGTAGCTGACACAGATTTAATAGATTAAAATATATAATTCTTGGAAAAAATTACCATATATTAATATTATTATCTAAATTCTAAATCTTAAGAAAGCCTCTACCAAATATTTAATTCATATAATGATTGTTGTTCGTGTCCTGATCCAAAAATGCCCTTAGCAGTCGTTGGCTTTATCTAAAATCCTCTAGAGATAAGAAAAACGTAATAATTATTTTTTTTTACCTAAAATGAAATATTGTTACGACCCAATTGTAAAATTTATAAAAAATTGGTTTTAATAGAAGTTGCATGGAATCATGTGGGCGATGTAAAGAAAATATTTTTAGCTTAACTTTGTTATTTTAAAAGGAACACTCTGTATATTATTGCGTTTTTGAATTCCTTGGTTAATATTAGGTTATTAGGAGTTTATTAAATGTACAGAGTGTTTAAAAATTACCGTTTTCGAGATAATTAGTTGTTTTTGAAAAAAAATTACGATTTCAGCTCTCTAAATGAGGCTAAATAGCGTCTAAACTGTAAGAGTTAGAAACCTGCAGTTTCGTTTTAGTATAAATTACTCAATCCTGTCATCTGTGAGCAAAACGTGTATTCAGGCTCGGAAATACTGTCAGGGTGAATTCAAAATTGAATGCCCTTTCGACTGATATAAGGATGTTCATACTTATATCTAACAGTTTTCCAGAAAAATCAGATTCTTTTCTAAAGTACGAAAAAGTAGCTATGTAACAGCATCAAGATCGAAGGCCTTGCAAAACCACTTTTCTCTCACATTTTATCAGGCCTGGGACTGACAGTGTCAATATTTACTGGCATGTTAAAAAAGTGGTTTGTAAACAAAAGTAAACCACTAACAACGACTAAATCAAAACGCAGAACGAAACAAACAAACTCGGAACACAACAAGGAGAAGAATACTTAGACCGCTGATTTACATCAGTTGCTTGAAGTGTCCTCCATTTTGATTAATACACAAACGAATTCTGTTTTTAAAAGGCCGTTCAACATTGGTCAGCATGTCTGGCGTAATTTCTTGAAATGCTACTGTAATTCGCTGCCACATATCTTCCGCGTTAGTTGGTGGTGTAACGTAAACTTTGCTTTTCATAAATCCCCACAAAAAGAAGTCGCAACTTGTCATATCTAGACACCTTGAAGGCCAACGCAGTGGTCCCCCGCGCTCAATCCATCTGTTGGGAAAAGTTTCGTGCAAAAACTGACGAACAGCAGCGGTATTGTGAAGTGGAGAACCATCACGTTACATCCACATTCGTCGAAATGTAGATAAAGGAATGTCGTCTAACAAATCTTCTAGAGTGTTTGTTAAAAAGTTTAAATAAACTGCTCCAGTTAGACACTGGTAAAAAAAATGGTACAATGACATGGGTTCCCAAAATTACTCCCCACACGTTTAAAGACCATCGTTGGGTATGAGTTGTCTGGAATTGGTAAGGATTTAGTGTGTCATAATAATGGCAATTATGAATATTAAAATCATCATCTTGATTTAACATCTCAAGTGCCCACTGAGAAAACTCCAGTCTACGCTGAAAGTCTACTTTTAGTAACTCTTGGTGTAATTGGATGCGATAAGAATGTGCTGTGGTGTGCTTTTGTAAAATCCTATGTATCGACGTTGTACTAATACATAGCTACTTTCCCGGACTTTAAAAAAGAACTTGATTTTTCTGGAAAACTGTCAGAGATAAATATGGACAACCTGATATTAGTCGAAGGGGCATTCAATTTTGCATTTACCCATGAAAATTAATATGGTTCATTCCATTTGAAAAAAAAGTTTTTCAACCCGTAAGATTATTAAATGCAGGTCTCAGTATTTCCGAGTCTGAATAACGTACACGTATTGCTCACAGAATAGAGTAATTTATGCCACCCGAGTGGTTGATTTCTACGTTGTTTCAATTATCAACACCTCAGCAACAGTGTCGTGTGCACAGCAAGTAACTGTTTGTTGAACTTTATACCAACGCAACAATTTTGTCGACTAAGACTTTTTATAAGTATCGTGTTCTAGAATAAGAGTGTACATAAATTATTATCAAATATAAAATAATTTTGAGTAAAAACTTTGTTGATGCTCTTTTCATATTTAACTTGACAATATGTTGATATAAAACAGTTCTAACTGTTTCGTACACTCCTTTTCAGCAAAATATTTTATCTATTTGTGCTATGTAAAAGTGCGGTTTGGAAATGTTAGTTTCTTATCTTTCCTCGATAAGTTACGAACTGAAAACCGCGAAATATTTTTTTGTTTCTCCAGAATATAATACAAACCACCAAGATGGGCTTTCCCTTCGTTTACTTTGCAGCCTATCCAGACATCTTCCTTGTTTCTGTGCGCCACTTTTATTTGACAGTCCTTAGCTATGTATATATGATAATTATTATTATATGATTATTATTGTCATAGATATATGTGAAATGACATGTTTATTGATCGTGAATTAAATTAATAATAGATATAAAAATAACTGTTAAGGTTACTTGTTAATGTGCAAATATGTTCGGTAAACAATAGAAATGGAAAAAGTCTCATTATGCGCACATTATATGCAAATATTCTTTCACAATAGAATTTTTTTAGTCATGATAAAATGCCTTATACCTTAATGAAACACAGTGAAATAGTACCTTTAGAAAACACAAAGGTAAACTTATCTCGAATAGTATCCGAAATCTATGGAAGTTAACGTTAAATATAACTAATGGCACTGTAAGACAGAACTACTGCGCGGACTATAGCCTCGACCAACGTATTCAGATCATTCATAAGAAAATATTTGAAAAAAATAAAAATTATGCAGATATCAAACATGAACACCCCTTTATAACCCTGATTACTGTCATTTATTTGGAACTAAAGAAAGTATAAAAAATATTAAAATTAAAGAATTATTTCATAACACAAAAAAGTCTGAAGTAGTTATGTTTTATTAATTATATTTATCTGCACTTATACAGTGTAGTTAAGAGAAAGAGTTAGAAATCCTGTCCCTTTATGAAATTAAAAGAATGGTTTGGCCTTCTAGTTTACCCTACTCTAATCCCCTTGAATATATACATCAAGTTGTTACTAGATATTCAGTATATATTTCAGTATAGTCAAAAGAAATCTTCAAGAATAGGTGTATATTACAGTTTCTTGTCAAAAAAATATGTTTAATATCTTCAGTAACCAAGAAAAGATTTCACTTACTTAATTAAAGTTTCCTGGAATGTACAAACATCAGTTCATATCTGATTCTTCTACTGAAGAAAATGGGATCTCCTCATTGTGATATGATAAAAAATAAAGCTAATTAGAAATCATATCGCACAGGCAATTAAATGTAACCTTGCGATATGCAAACAACGCTTTGAATACAGTTCTAGCTACTGACTAGCCTGAAAATAATATATGAATTCTGATTTTACCACAAAAACCCATTCTTGACTTAATTGTAGACTTGGTAAAAGTGTTATGAACAAGCTGATGGAGTAGTGAGTTGCCTGCAGACTTGTCCAATATCTACATGGAAATCTCAAAGAGGAAAACCCTAATCATCAACTCTAAAGCAAAATTATTGATTCAGATAACTAGACATCAACTTCCGTTTTGAACTAAACGAAAACGACACCATTTCCATTCCTAGATGTTTTTATGAAAAGAAAACAGGACGAACAGACTAAGACACAACATTTGCAGACTAGCCATATATTGGAAACCAGTAGCTTGAGCAGAGCACAGAGAATCATTAAAATGACAAACGTACACATTTTGGAAAATGATAGAAAATTCTTGGGCCTACTCCAAGCAGTTTCCAACATTTCTTCTGGTAACTTGCTGGACGACTATTCTTACCGATCTTCCTGATTGCAATATGGAACCACATTTCTAGCGTCATTTTTGAAATTCATCGGCAAAAGGTGTTGCAGCAAAAACCGTAATCGTTGTTAATTTAAACATTACATTTACTCGAAATTTTTGTGCAACTTCTACAGGTTGTTAAGAAGTATATCGGCTTCGTATATTATTTAGGTATAAATTGTTTAGGTAATTGCAAAAGGTATAATAAAATAACACGATGAACGTTTACTCTTTATTAACTAATATATTGCTCGTGTGTAAGGATTATACAGCTACTACTTTTATTAATCAAAGAAGAGTTAGTTGTTACTTTATTTTGAATTAAAAACTAGTAAAACAGTGTACACTGTTGAATTTGATAGGTTTAAATAATTACATACGTTAATACAATACAATTCAATTTACGGTTATAATTATTACATAAGAATGAACTGAAAATCTTACATACCAAAGGTGATAATGTATTTTTCGGCCTTACAAGTGAAGGTGCTCTTGTGGTCATCGTAAGCGTAGCTGTAGGCATCCGGACAAGCGTTCTTGAAGAAAGCGGGGTAGTCTACTGGCCATTCGGAGGATTTGCATGTGTCGGGAGTTCCATATGCGTTGCGACAACAGTACTGATCAGTGTTGAAGGCCAAACAAGCGGATTTGCAACCGACGACGGCGCTGTCGGTGTTCAGCTTCAGGGCATCGGGGCAGTCGTCATTAATGTAGTGAGCGCAGGTAGCTTTCTTGCAACTATATTGGCCACCGTCACCTTGTCCATTGACAGGCTCGAACTGGAAGTCAACATTGTTATAGAATAATAGAAAATATTACACCTGGTCGAACAATTTTCGAATCGAGAGGTGATTACGTCCCCTGGCCGGTATTTTAGTGTGTGCGTATTGGTCGAAGAAATGTTTAACCATTCTTGGGAAAAGAACTTCTATATGGCAATGTAACTTACAGATATTGGAATGTTGAACCCATCCACCAGGGAGATGTCGTAGAAATCGAGACCATCGGCTCCTTTCAGCGTAATTTCAGCCAAGGAAGCTGGTGGGGCACCGCCGTTACCTCCGCATTGAAGTCTGTCTCCACAGTCGCCGGTCAAGCAATGGTTGGTGCCGGCGTCGCACCAGGTCCTTGGCCAGAAACGACCAGCCCAGTCTTCCGGAGCTGTTACGACGCGCTAAAAGCATGATTTTTTTTTCTTGATTTCAGAAAGTCGTTTGTGGAACTAAGATTTTTTATTGATAGCTATTTTATGAGATGAAATAAAACAAAGTCACTTTAAAATAAACTCAAATATTTTTTTTAATAGTAATATTTGACGCACTGTTTCTTAAAAAGAGGAACATACATGAAAAATGGAATAGCATAAGAATATTAACTATTTTCTAAGTCATATGTACATCAAAACTTCCGACACAATGCTCGTACTTTATCGTAAATTATAATGAAAGAATTTTCTTATAATAATTTCTTAATAACCAACTAAAAAACAGTTTCTTAAGATGTTATTAAATAAAAAAAACAAATGTTGTTGAGTGCTAGTGTTATTCTTTTATCAATTATTACAACAGGTGTCACACACTATAGTTTATATCCAGAATGTTATGATTTAAAATAAATAACGTCAATCAGTGCTACTTAGAGATATCGACAATCAACAATCACTTCTAATATTTAAATAAAATTTCATAAAAAATATTTTAATATTAATTGTAATGTATGTACTAAAAATTTTATCTCTCCCACTTGAAATAAATATCTAAATCTAATTCGAAATTAACAAATAAAACAAATTATGGATTCCTTTTCGTTAAAACATTCTAATATTGAAGTAGAATTCCTTAAATTTGAGTAATACGCTTACGCGAAAATCTGAAGTACTTTCCGGGGATTTAAAGAATAATTTGGAATTTTAAATAATTGTTCTATCAAAAAAATAAAATTATAGCAGAATTTTGATGTAAATGAAATTCTCCCAAGTTTCTGATAGAAACAATACCAAATTGAACGATTTTCCGGACATTTCTGGTTTCACAATTCATCTTTTATGTATCTAATCTAGCAATAATTAGAGCGAGCATGAAATGAGTCAATAAACTGAAGCTAAACTGGAGTGTTTTGATATGAATGGTGACAAGATTGACGAATAAGAAAATATGATAAAAAATGTTTTAGTTAAATTGGATCTAGTTTTATCAAGCATATACCTCTCAGATAACAACACTTAACACTTTGCACTTTGCTTTGTTTTTTTTATTTTTCAATCAAGGTATACTAACAAATCACAAATTTACCGCGATATGTAGAATCAATGACATGGTAATGAAATGTTTATAGAACAATATTCTTGAAACAATTTAATAAACAGTATAAATTACTTTCATATTTGTTAGACTTTACTATAATAAAGGAGAAAGGGGTTGATTGAATTTTAACTGTATAAAATGAACCTAAAAAGATTTATAGAAATTTTGTAGTAGTAGTTTCTTATAAGCTTCATTTTATTACGAACGCACTTAAAGATCACCTTGTATATAAATATATTCTTTAAAATATGCTGAATATACATTCCTTTGGTAAGGTAGTAAGTAAAATAATCTAAAATAAAAAAGGATTTGTCCAAATAGAAATGCTAATAGAAAAAAAACTTACATATTGAAACCAAAACTTCTATTCTTGTTCCTACCTATTACAGCTATAATATTAATTGGACAAAACTAATACAAAATTTAGCCAATGCATTAATTCAAATTTTTCCTAATACAATTTTCATAAAAAAATCAACATTTCTCTTACCGATGCCGAAGGGGCCAGGACGAAGCCGCCTCCCTCCAAAGCATCTTTTCCACTATTCCCCTGGATACCGACCCAGACATCGCCGATTTCCAAGTTCTTAAATTCGAACTCGACAGCATAAACAGTCGCCAAGACGGTAGCCACAACCACAAGTTTAAACATTTTGACGGAATAAGTGTTACATTCACGCATAGACTTTATATAGTACCCCTCCTATACCTATATTGAGATAAAACATCTATAAACTCTGATAAAGACTATTTTTTAATTGATAACCATCACACCAGGTGTGCATAGGATGGAGATAGAAGATACACGATCTGTGCATACTCGCTGACAAGCTATGACGTCAAGTGGAGAGTAAACACGGATTTGTGGATCCATGTCTCTGCCATGCAGTTCTAAAAACCTAACTTTTCGTATCGGATCCGTTAGCCAAATGATGGGAAAATAGTATGTTACCAATTTGGGACAAAAGATTTTAATTTATAAAAAGCATAAGACGTACCAGAAACATTTCTATTGCGTAATGATAGTAATATTTCTACCCTACATTTTAACCGCAAGGATTAGCCCAGAAGTTCTAGACTTGTGCGAGAGAGGGGGCGACATATTATTATTTTGGTGAGCCGTATAGACTTTTTAAATACGTTGGCAAAAATCATAGAATAATGTTGGTATTACCGAATATGGAATTATTTTGATATTAAAATCAGTAAATACGTAACCATAATTCGTCGTCGTGGTAAATCCAGTACGTAAGTGCTTTGAATTCGTGGGATTATTTCGCGTTTAACAGAATCGATAAGAAGTAGTTTCTAAATAGTTTTTAATGCACTTGAATAATTCAGTCATTCTTGGAATATTTATATATGTATACCTAATTGTGTTAATATCTCGTTTCCCACTACATTGTTATAGATAATACTACAACGATTATAACGATTTTCTAAGTATCACATTTACTTAATTCATGTTCTGTAAATGATTTTCTGCATATAACATGGAGCTGAAATAAAATATGGAACAAATTTGACTCGGTATTAAATATTCTTCACTAGGTTTCAAAACTGTCTTGCCTTTTTGGAAATCAGGAGTATCCAACAAAACTGGGAACATAGGATGAATTTGACAATGTTCGAATTGTAAGAAAAAATGCTTTTATCTAACTCTATCTAATAACCACTCACAAAAAGTTTATAAAATGTATATATAAAGTATACATATATTGCCTTTAAATTTTAAAACATATATACTTCTCGGAAAAAAAAACAAAATATGGGTTTGGCATATCTCAAAACAGCTATCACTTTATGACATAGTAATTGAAGTCATTGCATTTACAAATATTAGAGAATTACAACAACAACAACCGAAATTAGTATCAGTTTTCAACATTTCTTCTGGTAACTTGCTGGACGACTATTCTTACCGATCTTCCTGATTGCAATATGGAACCACATTTCTAGCGTCATTTTTGAAATTCATCGGCAAAAGGTGTTACAGCAAAAACCGTAATCGTTGTTAATTTAAACATTACATTTACTCGGCTTCGTAAATTATTTAGGTATAAATTGTTTAGGTAATTGCAAAAGGTATAATAAAATAACACGATGAACGTTTACTCTTTATTAACTAATATATTGCTCGTGTGTAAGGATTATACAGCTACTACTTTTATTAATCAAAGAAGAGTTAGTTGTTACTTTATTTTGAATTAAAAACTAGTAAAACAGTGTACACTGTTGAATTTGATAGGTTTAAATAATTACATACGTTAATACAATACAATTCAAATTACGGTTATAATTATTACATAAGAATGAACTGAAAATCTTAGATACCGAAGGTGATGATGTATTTTTCGGCCTTACAAGTGAAGGTGCTCTTGTGGTCATCGTAAGCGTAGCTGTAGGCATCCGGACAAGCGTTCTTGAAGAAAGAGGGATAGTCTACCGGCCATTCGGAGGATTTGCAGGTGTCGGGAGTTCCATATGCGTTGCGACAACAGTACTGATCGGTGTTGAAGGCCAAACAAGCGGATTTGCAGCCGACGACGCCGCTGTCGGTGTTCAGCTTCAGAGCATCGGGACAGTCGTCATTGAGATGGCGAGCGCAGCTAGCTTTCTTGCAACTGTATTGGCCACCGTCACCTTGTCCATTGACAGGCTCGAACTGGAAGTCAACATTGTTATAGAATAATAGAAAATATTACGCCTGGTCGAACAATTTTCGAATCGAGAGGAGATTAAGCCCCCTGGCCGGTATTTTAGTGTGTTTATCAGTCGAAGAAATTGTTTAACCATTCTGACGAAAAGAATCCGTTAATATAACTTCTATATGTCAATGTAACTTACAGATATTGCAAGGTTGAAACCATCTACCAGGGAGATGTCGTAGAAATCGAGACCATCGGCTCCTTTCAGCGTAATTTCAGCCAAGGAAGCTGGTGGGGCACCGCCGTTACCTCCGCATTGAAGTCTGTCTCCACAGTCGCCGGTCAAGCAATGGTTGCTGCCGGCGTCGCACCAGGTCCTTGGCCAAAAACGGCCAGCCCAGTCTTCAGGAGCTGATACGACGCGCTAAAAGCATGATTTTTTAACTAAATATGGCTTGATTTCAAAGAGTTGTTTGTGAGATTAAAACTTTTTGTTGATAGCTATTTTATGAGATTAAATAAAATAAAGTCACTTTAAAATAAAGTCAAATATTTATTTTTGGTAGTAATATTTGACACATTATTTTCATCAGTCATATGGACATCAAAACTTTCTGATTATTATCCAATACAATGCTTTACCGTAAATTACAATGAAAAGTATTTTTTTTATAATAATTTCTTAATAACTAACTAAAAAACAGTTTCTTAAGATGTTATTAAATAAAAAAAACAAATGTTGTTGAGTGCTAGTGTTATTCTTTTATCAATTATTACAACAGGAGTCACACACTATTGTTTATATCCAAAATGTTATGATTTAAAATAAATAACGTCAATCAGTGCTACTTAGAGATTTCGACAATCAACAATCACTTCTAATATTTAAATAAAATTTCATATAAAATATTTTAATATTAATTGTAATGTATGGACTAAAAATTTTAACTCTCCCACTTGAAATAAATATCTAAATCTAATTCGAAATTAACAAATAAAACAAATTATGGATTCCTTTTCGTTAAAACATTCTAATATTGAAGTAGAATTCCTTAAATTTGAGTAATACGCTTACGCGAAAATCTGAAGTACTTTCCGGGGATTTAAAGAATAATTTGGAATTTTAAATAATTGTTCTATCAAAAAAATAAAATTATAGCAGAATTTTGATGTAAATGAAATTCTCCCAAGTTTCTGATAGAAACAATACCAAATTGAAGATTTTCCGGACATTTCTGGTTTCATAATTTATCTTTTATGTTTCTAATCTAACAAAAATTAGAGCGAGCATGAAATGAGTCAATAAACTGAAGCTAAACTTTGAAGTGTTTTAATATGCATGGTGACAAGATTGACGAATAAGAAAATATGATAAAAAATGTTTTAGCTAAATTGGATCTATTTTATCAAGCATATACCTCTCAGATAACAACACTTAGCACTTTGCAAATTGAGGTCATCTTCGTTATTTTAAATAGAACACTCTGTATATTATTGCATGTCAGCAATTGAATAAATGTTAACGTTTTACATTCTTTATCAATAAACAATACTGAAATAAACATTCGCTGTATGTGTTAAATTGACAATAAACTGGCGACAGATTAGGTGTTTGTTTTCAAAAACAGTAAATACCTTAAAAACCAGAAGAGATATGTATAGGGAACCATTATACCATTCGAAAGAGAACAAAATTGTTCATCAGGTTGCGCAAAAATATACAGGGTGTTCCATTTAAAAAAAAATAAGTTAAGATGGTTTAAAGTCGACTAAATTCGGCATTAAATTTCTACCACCCTGTACGAAATTAAGTCATTTTGAAGTTATGGCAGAGAAACTTAGAGTTTTAGTTATGTCCCCTATAAATTTTATAGCTCTAATTTTATTATTGTAAAATACACGTCTTTTTGAATTAGGCAGTACTTTTTTAATTTTTTTTTTATACAAATTAAATATATAAAAACGGTTAACTTAAAGAATAGGAAACCTTTAGTCCACCTAAAAATTAACGTAGAATCCAAAACTGCAATAATATACAGCCATTATTTTAGTTGAGAAAGGCATGCCCAAATTTTCAAAATTAAAATCCAAGTAGTTTCTGAAATATATCTAATGTCTCGTCACCGTGGCACATCCTGTATAAACATTGTTAATATTAGTAAAAATGTATGGTCCTATGTTTCATAATTTCAGGGCATGTCTAGGGAGCTATTTTTTTATCTTAAAAAACAAATTAGTTATTTATCCTTTGTTTCCTATTGAAAGAAATCTACGATTAAACATGACTGACTTTTAACAACAGTCCTTGAATCTTATAATAATCATTTAATGATTCACCGGAAAACACTATTAATAATAAAAATAAAAGTGTTTGTCCTCTGTTCCACTGCTAGACGTTGTTTGAATAAAAAACCACCAGATTAAATAGACCTTATTTCTCAAACAAGGTATACTAACAAACCACAAATCTACCACGATATGTAGAATCAATGACATGGTAATGAAATGTTTGTAGGACAATATTCTTGAAACAATTTAATAAACAGTTTAAATTACTTTCATATTTGTTAGACTTTACTATAAAAAAGGAGAAAGGGGTTGATTGAATTTTAACTGTATAAAATGAACCTGAAAAGATTTAAAGAAATTTTGTAGTAGTAGTTCCTAAAAAGCTTCATTTTATTATGAACACACTTAAAGACCACCTTGTGTATAAATATATTCTTTAAAATATGTTGAATATACATTCCTTAGGTAAGGTAGCAAGTAAAATAATCTAAAATAAAAAAGGATCTGTCTAAATTGGAAAGGCTAATGCAAAAAAAACTTACATATTGAAACCAATAAATTCTTGTTCCTACCTACAGCTATAATATTAAACCAATACAAAATTTAGCCAATGCATTAATTAAAATTTTTCCTAATACAGTTTTCATAAAAAAAATCGACATTTCTCTTACCGATGCATAAGGGGCTAGGACGAAGCCGCCTCCTTCCAAAGCTTCTTTACCACTATTTCCCTGAATACCGACCCAGACGTCGCCGATTTCCAAGTTCTTAAATTCGAACTCGACAGCATAAACAGTCGCCAAGACAGCAGCCACTACCACAAGTTTGAACATTTTGATGGAATATGGATTACATTAGCGCATAGACTTTATATAGTACCCATCCTATTCATTCAATGAGATAAAACATGGAGATAGCTAGATAATGACAATTTTTTTAATTGATAGCCATCACGTCTGGTGTGCATGTTCCGTTTTCCAAATGATGAAAAAAATTTGTGACAAAAAACTGCATTCATCAGAAAAACAGATGTTAAAAAGGAACTGTGGATCGTTCCCTGGTCGTTCACTCATTATTTCGCAAAATAGCAAACGGCGGTCATAATCATCCTCATGAAGTTCCTAGACTAAATGTATTTTGTATGGATGGAATTTATTCTTCTTTAAAATGGTTTGTATGCTAGTTCGGTTGATCCCAGACACAGATGCCAGCTTCCTCGTACTTAATGTAGGATCAAGATGAACTTGTCCCAAAACTAGCTTCATTAACTATAGGTTTTTCAATTTCTCGTTTTTTATTGGCTACGTTCCGTCTCTTGAATTTGTTTTACTAACTCTAGAACATACTTCCTCATGACATGTCGATCTTGATGTTGTTATTAAATAGATGAGCTGTTCTATTCGCACATTTAGTGTTCATAAAGTAAAACGAAATGATATTTACCCTTTCCGCAATGGAATAAATTAAACCATAGTGTTTAATTTTCAAAAATAATACTAGAAAATAATTTGAAATCCACTAATTTCGCGTTCATTCTATGTGTATAGCATTAATTTTTTACAATTCACGAAAGGGATAACAACTCGCCAAAAGCCAATGTAACGCAAAAAATACTAAATTTATACCATTGGCGTACTTAACTCGAATGACTGACATTTTTACCGTTACTAATTAATTGTTCGTACATAAGTTTCAACTATAAAATCAAAATTCTAATAAGTATTTTGCGGAATTATAAAATTTAAAGTCTGTTGTAAAGAGAATTGTAAGAGCTTTCAAAAGAAATATTACTCAACCCCCAATGCCATTTAAAGATTTTGGGGTGATGCTTACCCTTGCTTGGAGGTGAAAGTGGCGGAGTCGAAAATACCAGCAAAGAATGTCCCCTTTTAATCTAAAATCGCCGGGTCTGAGCGTTTTTCTACATACAATCTTGACGCAGTTCCTGAAAATGGCTCTGTTTCGTTTTCATTTGGCCACCCTGTATATATTATATTGAGGATTCCATATAACTGAAGCAAAATTAATTAATATATTATCATAATTCGTCATCATGGTAAATCCATGTCCGCTATTTGGCGTTTAACAGAATCGATAAGAAGTAGTTTCTAAATAGTTTTTAATGCAGTTGAATAATTCAGTCATTCTTGGAATATTTATATATGTATACCTAATTGTGTTAATATCTCGTTTCCCACTACGTTGTTATAGATAATACTACAACGACTATAACGATTTTCTAAGTATCACATTTACTTAATTCATGTTCTGTAAATGATTTTCTGCATATAACATGGAGCTGAAATAAAATATGGAACAAATTTGACTCGGTATTAAATATTCTTCACTAGGCTTCAAAACTGTCTTGCCTTTTTGGAAATCAGGAGTATCCAACAAAACTGGGAACATAGGATGAATTTGACAATGTTCGAATTGTAAGAAAAAATGCTTTTATCTAACTGGTTAAACTCTTAAAAAAAGTTATAGTTGACACACCTCACATGTCAATAATATTATGCATAAAATTATATATTTCTGACAATTTCATAATATGCATAAACCCCATCAATTATACACTTACAGCAGATAAAAAAAATAACGACAATGTTATTTTTACGTGTTGTTTATCGGAATAACCACTCATAAAAAAATTATAAAATGTATATACTTATATATGTATAAAGTATACATATATTATCTTTAATTTAAAACACATACTCGGAAAAAAAAACAAAATATGGGTTTGGCATATCTCAAAACAGCTATCACTTTATGACATAGTAATTGAAGTTATTGCATTTACAAAAATGGGAGAATTAAGCCACACCTAAGCAAGTATACTCACATTTTTTACTGTAGATGACTTAATTGACACCAACAACAACCGAAATTAGTATCAGGGATGGCCCAGGGGTTCTGATAGCGGGTCCGCCCTCACAGAGATTAGCACAAGAACAACAAGGGCAGATCAAAGATTCCTAGCTAAGACTATGATGCAACTCAAGTCTGTAGATGATAACTCATTTTTGCAAATGCAATAACTTCGATTACCGTCTCGAAAAGTGACATCTGCACAAACATATCAAATTTCTATTGAATAGAAAACACATTTTAAGATTACTTGGAGAAAACCACATTTTTTACCCCAAGTTTTACGTCTTCAAAGCAGCTTTGAATAGAGGTAAGATCTATTTTGTCCCCATGTATGATGAGAATTTGCTCACGAAAATTTGTTTCCACAAAGAATAAGGCCGTAACGACATTATCTTGCGTTTTTTATTTCGAAAAGTTATATCCATGGCCTTCAATAGTGTGACACATCTAATTTATAACTTGGACTTGATTAGATAACTACCAATTAAATTTAATCAAAAGGGAGGTATTAAAGTTAAATGCTAGAAGTGTATTACACTATTAATATAATTTATGAAAAAATGCTCGCTTCCCTTACTCTCACACAGTGTTTCATGTCGGTATTCGGTTCTAAGAATGTTCGCCGTATCACCACCTTATTACAATATGGAAATACACAGACATTACACTTGTTTTTCACTATATAAACACCATCAGCTGGATTAAAATAACAGTTGTGTTGTAGCGACCAACGCGAAAGGTAATCTTTCATTGTCTTTAAACGCAGTAAAGCAAAGTCGAGTATAATTAACACTTTTATACATATTTTATAGTATGATTGACTATAATGTTCTAATCTGTTATAGGTAAATTTATCAGGATGCTGAAAGTAGTTTTGGTGGTAGGTTTCGTAGCCGCTTGCCAAGCGGCTCAGTTTGAAATTGTCAATCGAGAAGGAGGGCCAGTCTGGGTGGGTATTCAAAGCAATGATGGAAAGCCACCGCTAGAAAGGGGAGGATTCGTCCTGGAAAAAGGACAATCGGTAAGATCCTACTGATAATTTTAAAGAATAATTCTGTATACATCTTCAACTTTATGGTTGAAGTGTATGGGAGAGGCATTTGTACAATGATGCCACCAGGACCATAGAATGTATTTTAGATTATTTTTTGAAAAATAAAATTTGCATTGCACACTAAAATTCAGGGATGTTGCTCCTTAAGAGATTCGAGATACGAAATGTTGAGGTTTTAAAAAAATATTACTTTTATTCAAATACCTCTGAAGATGCTCGATATACATACATTTTAACGTATTTGTACATCTGTTCGGTGAATTTTGCCTTTCTTTATCAGTCTCAGTAAAAAATCTAGTGGTATTTCCCAAAAAAGTATCTTACTTAAAAAAACATGTGCCTTAAATACGCAACAACACTTTGTATCCATAATTTGCAACTTGTTTATAATATTGAATAACGCAACACTATTTTTCAGCGCACCGTCAATTCCCCGGACGACTGGGCTGGTCGTTTCTGGGCGAGGACCTGGTGCGACCCCAACAGCAAACACTGCTTGACCGGCGACTGTGGAAACAAGATAGAATGTGGAGGCAATGGAGGAGCACCACCAGCCACATTGGCAGAAATTAAACTTAAAGGACATGGTGGTCTCGACTACTACGACATCTCCCTTGTCGACGGCTTCAACATTCCAGCAAGTGTAAGTAAACACATGAATTACCAATTCTCGTTTAATTCTCGGAGCGAGTTGCGCCACCGCCAGATGTCGCCAGTTATACCTCACTGACAATAGTTGCGCAGTAATTTAAATAGTTTATTTGACATTTATCGTTTCAGATCGAGCCTGTTGGAGGCGCTGGGGACGGCGGCCAGTACAGCTGCAAGAGATCAGCCTGCGCTCGCCACCTTAACGACGCCTGTCCAGGTCCTCTGAAGCTGAACACACCAAACGGAGTCATAGGATGCAAATCTGCCTGTCTGGCGTTCAACACCGACCAATATTGCTGCCGCGGCGCTCATAACAGACCGGAAACCTGTAGGGCTTCGGATTGGCCAACAAATTATCCAGCCTATTTTAAGAATGCTTGTCCGGATGCGTACAGCTACGCTTACGATGATCACAAGAGCACCTTCACCTGCAAAGCCAACAAGTACAGGGTCACCTTTGGCATCTAAGTTTGTTAACGTAGGTACGTCTGTTCTGGTAACAAATTAGCAGAAATGTTGGTCCCACTTCTTGAGATTTGAATTGCAAGATAACATCTAAGTTGGTGCCATATTTCTGACGTGTCGGAACCTGTTCGAGACGTATGTTATACAAATAATAATAAAGTAAGGTGTTATAGTTTTATAAGCGATTTTTGTACCTTCAACAGCTTCCGTTTTCAGAAATAAATTTTTATATCATTTATCAAATAGGAAACTCGTTTAATTATCCCCATCATTCTTTAGTGATACCAAAAATAACGAATTCCTATAATGATTGTAACAAATCCTTAATTATATCGAAAATAACGTTTAGTGAAATACCTCAGAAATAACATCGATGTCATAATATCACACGTTTTAAAAATAGTAACATTTTTTCTTAAAGCGAAACATTTTCTAGATTCATCATATATTTTCTAGAGAATGAAAAAATCTTCTAAATAGAATATAATGTACATGTACATGTCAGATGATTCTGCTGGGTGTAGGTCAATGTTGGACGGGGCTTTAGTCCGCAGAGTAGTTTCCCACAATATCATAAGTTAAGATATCATTTCTTACAATTGAAATCCTCATGGTGGAAGACGCTCCAAGAAAACTTTTCGTACCCTGTATGGTGCTACTGATTATTGCATTACCGATACCTTTTAATTCAGGAACACATTATACATAAAATATAGTAAATACAAGGAATACTTCCCAATGGCTGATTATATTCCAGTTAATCCTCATCGTAAAGGTATTTCCAATACACACAGTGGTTTTTTTTATTATGATTATCATATTTTATATTGACTGCAGATAATACGTGTTATTACCTTTGCATGTAGACTAATAATGTAACTTTGTATCTGGATTTTCCTGTTGGATGGTATTACATAAAATAAGGAATACATAAATAAACAATAGTTATTTATTGTATAAGTGTTTTAAGCAGCATGTTTCTCTATCGCACGGATTTCTATGACTTTCTTTATCGCTCTCACGTGACAGCCGATGAACCATGGGGACTTTCCGACCCTGTATAGTGAACGTTGAATTATTTTAGGTTGCACTAATAATGGGGATTTCTCGTGCCCGTCGATGGTGCGAATTGACAAATTTGAAAATTAGTGACGTACAGAACGTTGGCAGTTACCTACTTGTTTCAATACCTGACACCAAGACGGGCATTTCAAGAAAATTTACAATTATAGAAGAATGATTTTGCCTGAATGCTGTTGAAACATGCGGAAAATATATTTCTCTACGCCCAATTCGCCTAACACAAGACAATTTCTTTTTAATACACATCAATCAAAAATGTACTTCTCAACCTGTTGGTATCAACACATTGGCGAAGGTACCCTCAATAGTTGCTTCATTCCTGAATATCGCATATCCAGAAGCATGTACTGGCCATTGTATGAGGCGCACTTCAACAACTTTATTGGCCAATACAGGTGCTGATATTACGACCATCAAACGGCATGGTGGATGGAAAAGCTCTTCTGTAGCAGAAAGTTATGTTAAGGAGTCTATATCTAACAAACGTCATATTGCAAGGAAAATACAAGGAACTTGGCTGTTCCTTACATGAAGAGACATTCGTAACTTGTACAAATTCTTCACAAACTTCGGCAGATGTTATGCGTTCCGAAAATATAGGTTTATTATTTTTTCATTATTCTACTAGTGAAATAAAGTTACTTTATTCCACTAGTGGATAAAGTATCGCAGTTCATATGTATGGATAAAAGTCCGATTATAAGGTGATTGTGGATAAACAAATAAATATATGTTATTTATATACAAATATATTGACTCAAAAACTAACATGAACTTGTATCCTCTTTCTGACCTGTGATATGATACATACAATTCCCAAAATTATTATTTCAGTACAGTCTTAAGTTATCAAAAAATAAACAAATCTTAGCAGAGTTAATATTTGTATTAGTATAAAATGTCTTCTTAAGATTTCATTATTTGTTCATGTTTTGATAATTTATGGAAGTTTTTGGATATAAAATTATTTAAGGGCATCAACATCTTTGAAAAAAATAACATTGATACTGAGTATATTAATCAGAAGCGTCACTATACAGTACAATGGCGTGAAAACATTAACAGAAGTATTAAAAAAGTAAACTAACTGATGATGGTGGCTAAAATACGAAACGTTGCAATAAAAATCTGAAACATAACTGACTAGAGGATCAAAAATGGCGTTAATAGAGTGTTTCTATTTTCCTATAGCTCTGCAAATAAACTAGGAAAGCAATAAGATCCAAAATTTTCAAATTAAATAGTTACTTTAGAAGGCCTTCAAAATATACTGGGTGTAACGTAAAGGTTGGGAATAAATTAAATGGTGGATTTTTTGGTTTAAAAAATAAATTTTTCTCATATGAAGTTATGCTCTACGGGTTTTATTTTCCAAGCTACAGGGCACTAAAAAGCTTCAAAAAATTTAGTTTTTCTCCAATAACTTTCGAACATTATAAGATAATGGAACGAAATTTTAGCAATAGCTTAATTTCATAATACCCTAGTAATAGGAAAAAGACTGACTTTGTAAGTTACTCAGTGGCGTGCATACGGATTGTACCGTAATGTTTTTCGAACAAAATTGTGGTATGCTACTGGTAAAAACATTTTTTTAATATTTTTTTATGATCAACTTTTTATTTTAAACAAAATTACCCTTTTGCGTCTTATTTTCAGCTCTTATAATTTTTCCGTAAATAAAACTTGTAAATACCATTTTCCCCACTTCTAACATCGGAAAATAAAAATAACAAAAACATTATGCAGTATGCTGTGACGCAGCACCGAACATGGTCAAATGGGCATTGAAAAAAATACTTTTGCATTGAAAATGATATTAAAAAGCTAAATTTTTTGAAATTCTTTAACACCCTGTAGCTTTGAAAAGATGACCCGTACAGCATAACTTTATATGACAAATATTTATTTTTTTAAGTAAAAAATCCAATGGTTAATTTATTCCCAACCTTTACGTTACACCCTGTATACCTATGTAATATATGTCGACTGTTGCGTAATGTTAAAAACTATAGAAGATATTGACTTGATATATGGGCATTTGTAAGTGGCGACTCTTATAGGTTATGGAAATTGATATCGTTGCAAACATGATTGCACTTTTACATGTACTTCTAGCAAGAATTGATAGTTAAAGGCTTTTACGAAGTAATTAGTACAATTAATAATCCATAATCAGCTGTCCCTGTTTACATAATGCTGGCAATATTTTACACACAATCAACTACTCACTTTTACAATAACTCAATTTATAAAGCAAGCATTTGTTTGCCTTGGCCTTGGCACATATAAAATATAGGGACGTTGAATAAGTTCTCCCTGTTCTCCAACAGATGGCGTTACCAAAACTGCACGCATACAGCTTAAGATAGAGAAGTATTAATTTATTCAGAAGAAATCTGCAGTTGAAGTCGTTTGCGACCGATACACGACACCCCCGGGGGTATACACAGACGAGCCGGCGAAGAAAGAAGAGCGCCAGAAGAAAGGGCCCTAGCCGGCGGGGCCCAGCCAGGACAGGAGGAGGCCCCACGAACCGATCCAATCCGGCCGCGTTGGCGGTCCGGAATGACGGGGAAAGGGCCTACCTCTACGAGGCGTCCGGGCCTACAGCGATGAAGTGGGTAAAGAGCGATAATCCCGCTCGACCCCGCTCCATCCGAGGTCATTTTTCCTGCCAAGGATATTGGCGCGCGCTTTAGTTCACCTTATCCCACTCTCCCCTCCCGCGCTAGCCTAAGGGCCACCTTAGCAAAGCGCTTCCTAAGCTGCATAGCTGCACGACCTCACCCAAAACCACCACCCCGGTCGCAAACGACAGTCGTCGTTTGCGACCGATACACGACACCCCCGGGGGTATACACAGACGAGCCGGCGAAGAAAGAAGAGCGCCAGAAGAAAGGGCCCTAGCCGGCGGGGCCCAGCCAGGACAGGAGGAGGCCCCACGAACCGATCCAATCCGGCCGCGTTGGCGGTCCGGAATGACGGGGAAAGGGCCCACCTCTACGAGGCGTCCGGGCCTACAGCGATGAAGTAGGTAAAGAGCGATAATCCCACTCGACCCCGCTCCATCCGAGGTCATTTTTCCTGCCAAGGATATTGGCTGCAGTTGAAGTGCACAGGAGTCTTGGTAAGACTTACGGCGACTATGTTCTGTCGCAAACAATATGCAGAGATTGGTTTAGAAGCTTCAAAAATAATTATTTTGATGTTGAAGACAAAGAACGCAGCGGTGCACCGAAACAGTTTGAATGTGAAGGATTGGAGGTATCACTTCGTGAAGACTCATGTCAGACGCTAGCTATGACCTTACAGGATCATTACGAGTTGATCAGGACTCAATAAAGCATTAATTTTCACGAACAGCGAGAACTTCAATATCCCATTACATATGAATTGTGCAAAAGCAAATGGATTATACTTCAAGAGCCTTTGATGAAAACCAAGTGATTTGGAACAAATCAGACCAAAAAGGTGTTTATTTTATTACTAAAATCTTCTACTACTTTATATTTTTGACAGTAGCGAATAGATTGAAAAAAAAAACAAAGAAAGCTTAATTCTATTAGAGACATATAACTATACGTATATGGTAAATTTACTTATTACCATTGTTTTGGTTGTCCGTAAATAATTCTTTAACTTTACTTTTAAATGAACTATTACCTCGAAACAGGTTCAATGCTTTACAATAGTAAAGGTTCCGAATCTAAATAAGGAAACGATACTTAAACAAAATGAAAATAAGTTATATACAAGTCCAGTCGGTAGAAGTCCATTTTACAGATCTCTATCGAGTACATCACTACCAAGTTTTAATTTAGATTTAAGATATGGTGGATCGTTCTTATTTATGACTTTACGTATTGAACTTATATAATGAATTACTTACTTCCATTTTGAACCACTCATTTTAAAACAAAATAAGGAGTGATATGATCTCTCTTCTTGACTTCTGTTCATATATCGTACACGAATTTTGTATAACTTGTATTTTACAGTCAGATATTGCCCAAAAATAGTATCACAGTAATCGAACAAAGATAAAATCAACGAGACTGTTGATTTCAGTTTTAGTTTAGCATTAGTTGTCAGTGTTTTCTAAAATGTAAAAATAAAAACATTTTTTCATATAAACATGGTTCGGGAAACTCTTCCTAAGGGAGCTACGACCCCCTCAATGGGGCCTCAAAAAATTTTTTTTTAACTATTTCCAAAACGGGTTGAAGGAAAATTATTAATGTTGACACTATGAACACTCATTAATACTAGAAATAGTTTATCGTAAAATTTTTGAAAAATTTTAGTCAGGGGCGTCTCATTTGGGGGGGTCGTCGGCTAAAATTTGTCCCTATTTTTTTGCTTATCGAAATTTTCAAACTCAGACGCCAACATATGATAGAACATCATTTCCGCTATAAAAAGGTACTCTTTATTTCTTTCGATAATATGCTCCATTTCCGAGAAAAACGGATCCAAGCATTTCTTTACATTACCTTAATAAATTAAAAAAAAAATCTTGTATAGCTAAAATGGGTACATGTACCATTATTAATTTTGAAGTTGAAGTTCCAAGTCCATAGCAGGAGCTTCATGTAGATTTAAAGTTAAAGCATTCTATTTAGACCAGTCGAACAATATTACTAAATTTAAACGAATCTTATTAAAATAGAAATATTGTTTTCCGGGTTAAAGGATGCATCCATTTGATTATAATCTGCATAACAATGCATTTTTAATGCAATACGCAAATGAACGTCTGTAGTGTATAATACAAATAACAGGGGGGCTAAGATAGATCCTTGAGGTACACCATTTTTAATTATTACTTCATTTGAAACCACACGGTCATCTTGAGTTATGGATTTCAATCAACTGCAATAGTTACCAATCTTTCAAATGATATTTGAGGTGAATTAAAAAACCCATATGTTTGATTAACCTTTATTTAACCTCCATTAGAGTGGTTTACAATTGCATGTACTTTGAATATCTTTCACATGCATACGATTTAGATAAACTTGGGACATTTATCCAAAACTGATCTTATATTTACTAGCCTTACAGGTGAAGGTGCTCGACGGGTCGTCGGAATCAAAGCTATAGGCGTCTGGGCAGGCTTTCTTATAGAAATCGGCATGGCTTTTATCGTTTTTGCAAGCAACAACTCCATGCTCACTAGTCACCTTCAGTTCATTTGGACAAATCTGATTAATGTCCGTGGTGCAGGCGGTCCTCTTGCAGCTGTGAGCACTACCGTCAGCTTGCCCTCCCACCGGTTCCATCTGAAGACAAAGAACATATGTTCAATAAAAAAATTAAGTTAAGGAGACTCACATTGCAACAGCAGTGTTAAAACGTATCTATAACCTGTGTTTTAGAACGAAAAGATCCTATGAACATAATTTGCAGCTACTGAATCAATTCTGGGAAGAAAAATGTATGTTTCCAACTGTCATAATGTGGCGAGAGGTGAAAATTCAATGGTTTCTGGAAGTTGCTCCAGTGGAATTTGATGATCCGAATTCATTCTTTTTATGTAGACAATCTAATAGGTGACATTGAGTTGAGCAGTTGAGCTATGACTTGTATGTTTCCTCATGTGACTTTTCTTTCCAAACAACTTGGTCTTTCTTTGTTTTCGTTCTTCAATGTTCTCATTTCAAAACACTAATCGCTGTTTTACATTAACTAAAAAATCCCTTAATTAATTTCTTGATTCTTCACCTTGTCCTTTATTTCTTCTCCAATGTCTTCTACCTTCTTTTCAGTTTCTTACCGTACCTACACTTCATACGTTCCATTTTCCTACACTATTTAGTCATGCCTCTTCTAATTTTTTAAGTTGTTGATCTAATTTTTCTTCCATGAGTTTGTCTGGTTCTAATTCTTCTTCTATCTTTTCGTCTCGTTGTTCTAATTGTCTATCCATTTTCTTGTCATGTTATTCTAATTTTTCTTGTATCCTTGTCTTTCTTCCATCTATTTGTCACTATTCTCTGATGCTGTTTGACTGCCTATCTGGACTTTCCGGCTTCATATTTTTTGTTTCATTGTCTTGTGATCAAACCTGACTTCACTTTTGACTGAATAAACTAAATTTTACCTTCTCCATTAAAACTTAATGAACTTTCAACTACGTTATAATATTCTTTCTTATTTAACAGCATTAAACCTTTATTTTACTATTATTCAAGTAAAGCCAGATCACCACTCAAGTAATTTACTTACAGATGCCATAATATTAAATCCATCAACCAAGGAGATGTCGTAGGTGTCGAGACCACCATATCCTTTGAGCTTAATTTCAGCCAGAGTAGCTGGTGGGACACCACCGCTACCGGCACATTCCAGTTTGTTTCCGCAATCACCGGTGAGGCAGTGGTTGTTGTTGGGGTCGCACCAGGTCCTAGCCCAGAAACGACCGTCCCAGTCGTCAGGTGACTGAACAGTGCGCTGGAAATAAATATATGTACGATTAAAAGACTTTTGCCTTCGATGAAATCTTACCGTCTGGCCAGTGTTTAAGGCGAAACCTCCGTTGTCTAGAGCTGGCTTGCCAGTATTCCCTTGGATACCTATCCAAACGGGTCCTCCTGCGTGATTAGTAATTTCAAATTGCGCTGCTTGGCAAACAGTTGCAAGGGCTGCTATTAATATCATCATATTGGAAAGTCTGTAGAGAAAGTTTGCTCAGATATGTTACAAATATAAATTCATTCAAAATTAGTTATAAAAAAACTGGTAAAGACTCAAGTAAAACCATTGTTTTAAATCGATGTTTTACATTAATATTTAAAATTAAACTTAATATAATATTGTATGTACAACTAATAGTGACTCTAGCTATAGACAAGCCTTTGATATTCCAAAATGAAGAGATACTTTTGGGTAAGACTCTGGTATTCTAGTATTACAAAATGTTCTGTCCAGGAAGCCAAAAGAGGTTTTTAAAAACATTATTTCATAAAAAAAATATACTGGAAAAAGGCAAACTTTAATTTTGGCGAACAGAGCAAAACAAACGTTAAAAAAATAAAGGATAAATATCATTTTCATTTATAACGGATTACCTGTTGTGCAACACACTGACACTACTATGAATCGATTTCAGTTACAGGTATATATAGGAATACGTTGGGAATATATCACTTTTATCACCCAACTGTGCAATGTTTCACTGTCATTTACACATATATCGCATAATGAGACCTAATCGTTTTAATCACCACCATTTTAAACATATATTTTTATAGTATGTCTAAATAAAGTCATAAAAATAATTTGCTAATATGTATAGGATATAATTTTAATCTTCGAGTAGGCCAAAACTGAGGTCCAACGATTTCAATATGCTTCTTACATTACAAAGAGCACTGACGTCTACAGAGGTGCATCTTCAATAATGTACCTCTCGAAGAAAATGAGTATGAATCGCCATTTAATTTATGTGGTAGAAATTTTGGAAGTGGTTTCCAAGAATCTCAATCCATATATTCAAATAAAGCTGTTGTTGATGATCTTCGGCAAAGGCATGTGGATTTTCTTCTGCGATTGTTACGATAATTATTAAATCTTTTGAAACAATTGCTTTCGTCTGTAAGCAAGATCCATACCAGAAACGTTTTCCAATTTTTTTCTAGAATCCAAAGAGAAAACGTAAGACTGATACATAGCCCACATGATTCCAGACAACTTTTATTAAAACTATTTTTTATAAAATTTACAGTTACAGAGGAATCCACCTTCAATATTCTCAAAAAGCTTGTCAATAAACTTTTCGGAATATTGACTAATTTAAATTGTCAGATAAATAATGTCGGACATTACAGTAAGATAACATGGGAACGATCCTACCGATTGTCCACTGTTTAAAGCAAAGCCTTCTTTCTCTAAAGCCGGCTGCCCTTTATTCCCTTGGATACCAATCCAAACAGTTGCGCCATCGTGGTTAGAAACTTCAAATTCCGCCGCTTGACAGATGGCGATAAGTGCTGCCACCGTAAAAAATAATTTTAATTAAAAACAACAAAGCATTCCGAACATTCGATTAACAAAATTCGCATACGTATATGTAGGACAGTGGAGGGATCAAAATATTAACAATTTACAATTTTTTTTGTAAATTTAAATATTAAATTTGAACATTATTTATACTTACGTGGATACTTTTATGTAGCACAATTTAATACTATTAGATAGACCTTCCTCCTCCTATATATAGCTTGCAGCACTGCATAAATCAGTTTTATCATTTATAATATGCAATTACTGCGCATTTGAATGGCACATAATGAGAACCGAATTCCAACATTTGAAATTGACATAATTACAGTGTGTCCCAATATAAAGTTGAAATGCACAGCCTTTTCAATCGCCACACAAACTACACTTGTGCAATATTTCTGGTGCTACGACGCTTCGCCATAAATTATGAGCTTATCATAATATTCGTGATTGCTAAATACATGCGCCATTTTCAAAAGAACACTTGGAAATACGTCTGTTAAATGTAGGTACACTCGAAAAACAGCACAGCAATCACTACAACAATGTATAAACTCAGTTTTTGCTCCTTTTTCACCCCTTTAAATTTTTGACATAAGGTTATTAACACCCTGTATGCTTTCAATACCATACAGGGTCTCTGGAAGGTGATTCTGCTCACAAATATTCCAAATTATCTTTAATTGAAATAATTAAATTATAGAAATTGATAAACATTACAAAATAATGTACTAAATACGAAAAATAATTGAAAAAGAATAACTTTGAGGTTATGTAATCCCATTAATATTAAGTTTTCAAAAGAATTGTCACAGGAACTAATATCTTTATTTGTATTAACAGAACGGCCCCTTAAATTTTTGCTCATCGTTTGTGAACGCTCTATATATTTTACAATTATACATGGTTCTCATTACATGTCAATTTTGCAAATATCATATATTCTTTAAATTGTGCAAATAACTTTATGTTATCTCAGGCATTGCTAAATTGTATAACTAATAAGGATTTATAATAGTATCAAAAAAACTGACAGGAAATACATACCATATTTGAAAGGTATGAGATAATTAACCAAATGTATGAATTAAGCGATAATGAACTTACTGGATGGCTTCTAAACGATAAGTATCAATAGAATGTAGAGAAAAAATATTAAAAAAAGATTTACTCTCTGAAAAACAATTGATAACACAGGTTCACAAAATGAATCTGACTTGTGTTTTGATCCTACACGTCAAAATTTTTTGTAAATTATGAATTTATAGGTATATCTTGAAAAGTCCTCAATAGCTAGTGCCACACCCACACTCATTCAGCGTAAAAACCACTCGAGTAAAAGTAGGTGAACTAGGTACAGTAAAAAAAAAATAATAATAATAATAGTAATAAACATCAACAGAGTACCTAATTTTCTATCCTCCCAGTAGATAGTCAGATTTCGAGAATATAATAATGATATTTAAATATCGTACATTGAAAATGGGAACAGTCGCCCTGTACATAAAAAAAAATA